>NC_061114.1:181362701-181408567 GCF_002878395.1 Capsicum annuum
AAGAGAATTACCAACGGACAATTATTCTATGTTTGATTTTATTCCGCACCAGAGAAATATTATTTGACGAAATTAAACAGACTTAATGTGGTCAAAATGGGTATGACCAGAGATTATATTATTTCGGAAGAAATATATGAACAGACCGAGATACCAAAAACGCGATACTAGCATTTTACCGCAACAAAAGAGTTATTGGAATAAGCAATATATTATCAGAATTGTTTAATAATTATTTAAATAAAAAGCCAGTTTGGATATATAATTCAAGGAACCAAGCATTGATTTATTCAACTTGCAAAGAAGTTAAAGACCATGACATGGAAGAACTTAGAAAATGGGGATTAACACTCCTCAGACCAGAACAACCATTAACAAGATCTATCAGTAAGGGAATTATTCCAGAAGAAGCTATGGATCAATTTTGTGAAAAAATTGGCCAAAAATACAAAGGCCACATATGCAGCAGACGTAGTGGCAAACACAACTTTATTCCAGATGTGATGCTACACTGATAAGAAAATAGAAAAATAGCAGATACAACAAAAAAGAGATAACTACGGAGCGAAATAATAGAGAAGACAAGCAATTAAATTGTGAAAGTGGCATGTAGATAACTTTCACAATTTCCTTTATGTAAATTGTAAAAATTTGTATAGAAAAAGTCTTAGGTATTAACAATTTTTTGTCTTTTAGTAGTTTAAGATAAAGACTTTTTTGTTAGATAGCTATAGCCTAGCCTTTTTGTTAAAGTTTTTTAGTCTTTAAAATAGACACGTGCATGTAAAGTTTGTTCACAACTTCAGCCTATAAATAAACAAGCATTTGCTCAGATGAAGGGTAAGCCTTCATGCGTTGAAGCAAAAACTCTCTCTCTTGTCTACAACAAATATTTTGCTTATTTATTTAAAAAATAGGTATATTTCAATGAAAAAATCTATGGAGGAACAAAACTTAGGAAGATTATCAAACTTACCAGAACAGGTATATTTATTCAGTATTATGAATAGCTAAATTCATAATTCCTAACAATCATGATATAACAAGATAAGTTCATGTTTGTTACTTTATAGTAGAATTATTTGAAGAATAGCATGTTAAGAAGTTTATTAGCAAAGTGAAAACGGAGAAAAATTCCTAAGAACTATGCCATCCTAAAGGTGAAACCAATAAGGCAAGAAGCCGTGGTGGGGAGTAGCCAGAGTTGAGGCGTTGTTTAAGGGAAAAGTATCTGGATTACCATGCTAATAGTGACCGACGAACATGTAATTTAAGAATGATCTAGTATATAATAATCTAATATGATCATATTTTGTTATGTGTATGATTGAAGGGAATATTTTAAAAGTAGCAAATGAATAACTATTTATCTGACGAAATGGTAGATAAATTTAAAATACTTATTTTGTATGAACTTAAGGATATAAAAGTAGTAGATATAAGAAAAATCATATTAGAAAAAACATTTGGTAAATATTATATGACTCGAATAAATTACATACCATGCCTACCTAACTACTCTTACAATACTTACCATGATAAATTACATATATCTAGAATTTTGAAAAAAAGATATGAGAAACATACAGTTAATAGATGAAAGTAAATTTAGACAAATACATGGAAACTAAAGATATAAAATATATAGAATTTCTTAATGAAAATATGCAAGAACTACTTAGACTAAAACAAACAACTGAAAAATATTATGAAAAAGCATTTAATCAAGCTTAAATGACAGATGATATTAAAATACTTGTTTTATATATATACTTAGAGATATAGAAATCATAGACATAAAGAAAATAATATGGGAAGAATTACAAGATTATGAAGAGGAAGAATTATTAAACAGTATAGAAAACTTACTCATATATTATGAATATCAATACTATTTAGATTCAGATGGATATTATACAGACTAAAAATGTCAGAATATATTGAGAAGACCTACATAAAGAAATTGATTATAGAAAACAAATTAGAGAAATAATGAAAAATCTAATAAAAAAATTAAAATGGATAGACAAAATTTTGAAAAATTTAGAAAAAAACAAATATAAAAGTTTAGATAGTTTAAAAAATTCATTAAGAAGAGAACAAGAAAAAATAGTTAGTAGTATTAATAACCTCAAACAAGATATTAAATATAGTACAAGTAGAATAGATTATTATACATTTACTTTAGAAGAATAAATGATAAACTACGAATATCTAAAATACTAGGAACAAGAAATAAGATTAACAGAAAACCTTATAAAAACGAATTTAATTGAATATTTTTAAACAAAAGATATAGAATATTTAGAATATCTTAAAAATAATATAGAAGACTTACAAAAACTAAGAGAAAAAGCTAAAGAATATTATAGCAAAGCATTCAATCACCCCTCAAAATATGAATATCAGTAAAATTGAATATATTAATAAAATATATGAAAATAAAAAATACAAGAACGAAGAAAAACAGTTAATGAATATTACTACAAAACATTTAACAATTACATAAATTAATGGATACATCTTACGAAAAGAATCAGTCATTAAAAGAAATCGAAACCCAACTATATAGTTTATACCAAGAATACAAAAGATTACATAGTACTAACGAGGATTCTAAAACACTAGATAATTTAATTACAATAATATCTAATTTAGAATATGAATTAATAAAACATCTTAAGTCAAGAAGATAAAAATGAAAAATATTTCAATCGATAATATTCACAAAATACATTATATAAAAATAAATACTTATTACCCAATAACTGTTTATTTCCTGGTAAAATTACCGCACCTAATCCGCAACCCCCTACAAGTAAAGTTACCACGCCTAATCCGCAACCCCCTATAAGTAAAGTTACCGCGCCTAATCCGCAACCCCCTACAAGTAAAGTTACCGCGCCTAATCCGCAACCCCCTACAATTGGGCCATCCTTTTAATGTTTGGAGTTCCAATTTTTACTAGTTCAATTATTGCTCTTCCTTTCCTTGGCACTTGTTCCACATTAGTATACTGAAAATTACCTGCAAAACTAAAAACTAGGTAAGTAAACAAGTCAATTAGAGTGTTACCTTCTCTGAGGGAATATATCACTCTAACTGACATTATTTCTATTAGTGATCTGATGGATTTAATCACCATTGATATATTCCAAGGAACCTCATACTGTATTAAAATTTTGCACCACTGTCCAGGAATCAGTTTTCACTGTAATCCGAGATATGAAACTTATTGTACAATACTTTAGGCACTCCATAATAGCTATTGCTTCTTCTTCTTCCTCCAAACTAGTGGTGTCTTTAATTATTTGTCCTTGAGCCACCACTAACTCTCCATTATGATCCCTAATGCAAAATACAATAGAGCTAAGATCAAGATTTTCTTTGGATGCCCCATTAGTATTCCCTTTAAACCAACCAATTTCAGGAGGATTCCATTTAATTAATTTAAAGGAAGTGTGAGTTCTGAATGACCATAACTCATCTACTATTTTTCAATCTCTTCCTGCAACTTCAATGTGGAATCTGATCTTTACAAACTTCACTATAGCATTATTAATTTCCCAGAAAACCTTTCTTTCTCTATAAGCACCACCATGTCTAATAGTGTTCCTCCTTTTCCACATGATAACAGTAAGTACAATAGAAAACACAACTTGCAGTTTATAGTTACCATTCAAATTCATCCATATCCTTACAACTTCTTTTATATTCAATCTTTTCTCTCTAATTCCAATAATTGCACAGTAATGATCCAAACCCTTACAGCAATCACACATTTTAGAAAAAGGTGAGTAATTATTTCCCTGCTTGGAAATTTGCAACAAACATAAGACAACTCTGGATTTCAGTTGTGTATCACTGCAGCAGCTGGAATTATTCCTTGCCATACCCTTCATAATGAAAAGAAGAATTTAAATGGTAATTCTTTAATCCATACTGCCTTCAAATCCTCATTCTCATTTTCTCTTTGTCTCAGTAATTCCCAGGCGCTTTTGTGGAAAATTTGCCAGAGTTATTCATAGTCCACCATGGCTCATCCATCTTGTCATCATAGCAAATAAAACCTATGTTATCTTTGACATGATTCACTACATATATTGGTACTTTATCACTCATAGTTTCATAATTCGACCCATTTTTATTCAAAAAACTTGCAATATTAGACAAGGGATGACAAGTTTGAACCTAAAAGTGCTGCATGAATAGAGGACCAGTATCGGTCCAATTGTCAAACCAAAAAGTAGATATTCCACCTATAGGTTCCCACCAAATATGTTGTTCAATATTTTCTCTATTTTTCAATATGGTCTTTCATATTTAAGATCCCTCTTTCCACTTCACAGTTGTAGGTATCTATTTTTTACGGTACTTGTTCCATAAAAAATTAATCCATAAGTTAAGCTACGTTCTAAATCTCCTCCACAATTAAGCATGCATAGCTTATTCCACATCAGATATGAATCTAAATCCCAACCCTCCTTGTTTTGGTAATGCAAGCTTATTCCATACAACCCAATATTTGTTGCTTCCTGTCTCCTTACTCTGCCGAAATACTTTGCAGTTCTTTAACAACACTTTTAGATGGAACAATTGTTGATAGAATATAAAGAGGTATACTCCTCGTTACCTCTAAAAGACAATAACCTACCGTTCCATTTTTTAAGCCTGTTCTGCACCTTATCTATCAATTCGAAATAGTGTTCTTTCTTTCTCTTTAAGTATGTCAAAGGACAGCCGAGATATTTCAATGGAAAGCATCCCCTCTTCATTCCAATAGCATATTCTACTTGTTGCACAACATTTGCCGGGGTATTTTGATACATGTAAAAGAAGCATTTTTTTCATATTAATCTTTTGACAAGATTCAATCTCATACTCCTTCAAAATCTACATTATTTTCTTAATAGAATGCTCATTAGAAGGAGTAAAAATAAGGGTATCATCAGCATATGCAACATTATTCAAATCAGGAAACCACTTAGGCATACCATATCCCATAAAACATTATTATCAAAACCCTAATTAAGGGCTCTTGTCATCATATTTGTGTAATACCCGTACCTTTTTCCTAGCTTAAAATCATCTCAAGGATGTTAGAACTTGCTTTGAAATATGAATCTATTTTTTTTACGTGTGGTATTTTTAAGATTTTCAATTTCTATCATGTGGGAAATTGACTAAGCTTTCCAACGATACAAATTTTGCCCAAATCCGGTATCGGGAGAAGTTATGGACATTTTATGGAAGCAGTTCGGACTATCGAGAACCGACGGACAGGTCAACGGACCGTCAAGCTGGCCATCGCAACTGAGGCAGTGAGACTCGTTTCTGCCCAGGTCTGATGGTCAGGACTAACGGACCATCACAGTAGCGACAAACTATCGCCCTAGCCCATCGTACCATACGTTTAGTATTTTCAGGCCGTTTTAAAAAGGGTATTTTGATCTTTTACCACCCGTATACCTAGTTAAATTCGGCCAGAAATCATATTCTCATTATTCATTCATAACATCAAGATAGGGTTTCTCTCAAGATCAAAAGCTGAGAACTAGGGTTAAATCCTTCTTCAAGAAATTCAAGAAATTTCAAGAACCAGTCTAGAAATTCTCCAAGAACCTTCAAGGATCTATCATCTCAGGTATCTATAGTGTTCATTCATGGACTTTTTTCGTCCATAAAGTGCAAGAATCTCTTTTCTAAGTTCAAGTTTATGGATTCCCTTTATGAATTTCATGATTGGGCTACTCTTGTTCTTGTTGATAATGAGTAATTGAATTCTATTCCATGTTGGGTGATAAATTTTTTGTTGGTTTGATTAGTATAGACATAGGTTCATGCAAACCTATGACTAAACCCTTGAATGATCAAATTAGAATTGAATCATGATGTTTAATTGTTGTATAATGTTGTTTACATATACTATGCCTACCATGTGTTTGATTAAATGCCTATATGAAGAAAAAGTGCCCAACTAGTATGATATTATGAAATCCCCATGTATGTACAAGTTTATGCATATCACATATTTGACGAAATGCTTCAATAAATGAATTATGGATTATGATGTTAGCCATGTGTTCAAGTAAATCATGCTTTGTTAGTTTTCTTCTATCAAGTTCTGAGGGTACTTGTACCGAAAACATTAGTTGTGTGCCTAGAGCCATGTCATATTTTCACGATACTCTTAGTCAAGCTATGATCCTTAGACTTCAGACAGTCTTATGACTCAGGAAATCTCAATGATCTCATGAACTCGGTCAGTTGTCAGATATCAGTAGTATTCCGTCAGACAACGAAATTCAATAACTCAGTCCATGTTTAGTTCAGTAAATCATGTTCAGTGTCTATTCAGATGGGAGTAGAAATTAGCACTGAGTGAACCCAAGGATGGGAACTCACCTATTATATAAGGGTGTAATTCTTAGAAGCAATTCTTGAGCAGAACTATGTAGCCAGCATAGGTTGAGACATTATAGCCTGCTATATAAGGGTAGATGAGATGGTTTAACCTGCTATATGAGGGTTCCCACCGTTCTCACTAGAGTTACCTGTTATTTTAGGGTTATCACATGTTATCCTTATCAGTGGCGCGGTATTGACACCCTTCCAATTAGGGGACAGATTGGACCCTAGCTCAGCTATTATGGCACATTTTGGGCATGTCAATTAGATGACTACTTCCCACAGTATCAGGCTCAGATAGTTTTTCAAATTTCAAGACTGTTAGATACAGTCAACTCAGATAGTTCCATCAGAATCAGGACTGTCAGATATAGTCACTCGTGTTATTAGTTATATCAGTATCAGTATGTCATGTTATCAGTATTCAGATTCATTAATCATGTTGTCACTATATTAGTGTCAGTTATTATGTCTCATGCATGTATTCTCACGCTCATGATAGTCAGTCTGTTATTATTATTGTTCATGCATTTAGCCTACCTCACATACATACCAGTACATTCAGTCGTATTAACGCATTCGCGCTATGGTGTCTTATACCATAGGTTAAGAGACACGAGCTCTAGAGCATCAGTAGATTCCAGATATCAGTAGTCAGAGTTAGAAGTGAGTCCTCATCTTTCGAGGACATGATCATTTTCTTGATTATCTCATTAATTAGTTTATTAGTTGGATTAGTTGGGGACATGTCCCATCAAATCCTTATTCAGACAGTTCAGTCAGTTAGAGGCTTTCCAGACTATTATGTTCAGATAGTTATTTCAGTTGTTTTGGGTATTTCATACCCTGTTTTAGATGTTATGTTTTACTTCAGTTATGTGAACCTTATGACCTTTCAGTTTATATTTCCGCACTTTACAGTATATTATGTAGTATACAGGTACAGATATTAGTCATGGGTTAGCTTATTTCCTTCGAGTTCATGAGCACCGTGTAGCATTTCGGGTATCAGATTCGGAGCATTACAATCTATTGTTATTATAAAGAGTGCAGGTGAAAGTGGATCCCCTTGTTTAACACCCCCAGTAGAATGGTAAAAACCCACAGACTTCCCATTTAGCAATTAAGAATATAATTATTGGAAATTAGTCTCCATATTGTATCTACCACTGTATTAGAGTAACCCATTCGTCTCATCACTTTCATCAATAAGAACTAAGACACGTTGTCATATGCCTTAGCTATATCTAGTTTTAAAACCATATTAGAAGGCTCTCCTCTCTTTCTCATATCAATAATTAGTTCCAGTGTTAAGAGAATATTTTCCACAATACTTCTACCTTTAACAAAGCTAGACTAGTTAGGGGATATCAAATTTGGTAGAATACCTTCCAACCTAGCATGTACAATCCTAGAAAGGATTTTGTTGATAAATTTACTAAGACTAATTGGTCTTAACTTAGAAAAGGATTGCACAGAGTCCTTTTTAGGGATGAGAATCAAATTAGTATTAGTAGACTTTGGAAGAGTATTACCTGCAAAAATGCTCCTCACCAATCTAATTATATCATCACAAATAATATCCCAACATACCTGGAAAAATCTGCCTGAAAGTCCATCTGGGCTACTAGTACTATCCTCATTTAGTTTAAAGGCAGTTTGCTTAATCTCAATATCTTCAGGAATAGCCTTAAGAAACTCATTATTAGACCCAGAAATAAGCTCTGGGATATTATTCAATAAAGTGAAATAAGTTTCATCTTTGTCCTGTGTAAATTGCTTCTGATAGAAAGTTATAGCTGCATTTGCAATCTGATTTTCCTCTTCTAGCCAGCCCCTATTATCATCTATTAATCTGACAATTTTAGTCTATTTATTCTTCCCTTGTGAATACTATGAAAGAACTTAGTATTCCTATCTCCATTTTCAAACTAGTCATAACCTATTTTTGATGCCAGAAACTTTCCTCTAACTTAAGATATTTAATATATTCAGCTTTGGCCTTTTGCATTACCATCCTATTCTCTGAAGAAGGGTTTTCCTCAAATAATTTCTTTTTTAACTTAGCTATCTCCTCTCTCACAATCAACTGTTGGGAAATATCACTAAAAGCCTGTTTGCTCCATAAAGTAAAGGCCTTTTTAACTTTTTTAATCTTCCTTTGAAAGGCATTAAAAGAATTATTAGAAAAGTCTCTCTCCCAATTTCTTCTTATCACCTCTATAAATTCTGAATGATCAGTCTAAAAATTTAAGAACTTGAAAGGTTTTTGGACAATTGACTCAGCTTGATCACATTTTAGGAATAGAGGGGCATGATCAGAACCATCTCTGGCTAAGTGTTCCACCTCCAATATATTAAACCTATTCTGAAACTCAGCATTAGAAAATATTCTATCCAGCTTCTCAAAAATACAGGCAGCTCCTGCACTGCCGTTCCATTAAGTAAAAGGGTCGCCCTTATGTACTACCTGTGAAAGATCACAAGCCTCAATACAATCATTAAAGTCTTCTATTTCTGCTGAAAGTACGGGTAATCCACCAATATTTTCTGAGGCATGCAAGATTATGTTAAAGTCGCCTTCCATCAGCCATGGAACTGATATTCTATTGGCTATAGTGAAAATGTTATCCCATAAATCTAGTCTCTGTGTTCTATCATATTTAGCATACACTAGAGTTAATACAAACTCTAAATCCATAGATTGATTCTGAATCAATAAAGAGAGTTGTTGTTTAGAATCACTCTCTATCTTAGCATTAAAACCATGCTTCACAAAGCACCAAATTTTTTCATTGCAATTATGAAACATGAGGGGCATCTGTAACCTTCCCCTATATTTATTTATATTCCTAAAATGCTGAAATGGTTCCATTAATGCAAAAAAAAGAAGAAAATTTATGTATTTTATTTAGCATCTGAACCCTCTGAAAAGACTTCTGCGACTTAACAGACCTAATATTCCACATTAAAGCCTTCATTATTGCTTGTTAATCAAACTTCTACCACCGCTTTTAGACTGAGATCTGTTGGGCATGAATTTCTCTGCAATGGTTTGTTTTCTACCTTTTTTTACTTGTTTGACTGCTATAATAACTTTTAGTGAAATATCTGCTTCATTTAAAATCTGAAATTCTTTTGGGTCTTTATTTAGAATCTCCCATCCCCCTTAAAATAATACTCCAGAATCCTCTGCTTCATCAATATTATGAGTTATTATATCATGTAGCACTGAGTTGAGATGTTCAGACTCTTCACTCTACACAGATTCCTCAATTGCCAGAGGCTCTTTTACAATAACTAGACTTTTATCAATCATCTCATCCTCTGCAAGAGTTGTATTAGCTGATGAATGAGTATTATACATTTTGCTGCTACTGTTGGTAGATGTATTAATACTCAACTGTGTCTTTATTTCCACAGTTCCTTGTTGCTTCTCATGATTCACTGTTTCCTTGTGAGTACCCTCTCTTGCTTGATTATTCCTTGGTGAACTAAACTCTTTTTGTGCCTCATTAATTAGATAATGCTCTAACTTCTTTGCCTCAGTTATTGCAGATTCCTGCTGATTATCTATAGCTGATGGTGTTATGTTCTGCGGATGAAGGAAAGATTGACCCAATCTTTAGTTGACATCCCCTTGCTTTCTTTCCCTACATTATCTGCATCATTATGATTAACATCAACTGTAGTAGCATCTCCTTGCTTTTGAATATACTCTTCTATATCCTCTGTAAGGAATTGGAATTGATTGGCAGTACTAATCTTTTTTGGGGTGACAGCCTTCTCTCTTTGGAAACTTTTTTCTAGTGTGATTCCATCTATGCTCAGAATTGTGTAATTGTTTACCTGGTCTTCTTTTTGTACCACTCTCATCTTCAGTATTTTTATTTGGTTGTGTACTATTTTCCTCTTCTTCATGCATTTCCGTTAACTTAGGATGTAACACTACACATGTTCATTATGTCCTTGTAGCATGCATCTTCTACAGTACTTAGGAAGAGATTCATATTGATTCTTTACCTTTTCTACTCTAGAATTGCCAGTTGTTGAGTTCACAATCTCCATCTCAACATAATTAGGGAAATCAGCAAGCAGGTCCACCTGGACTCTAACCCTAGCACAACTAGGTCTTGTCTTATTCACAGTAGACATATCCAAATATATTGGTTTCCCAACTGCAGCAGCTAATGAAAAAAAGAGATTCTTTAACAAAATACGTGGGCTTAAGATTAGGAAATAAAATCCATGCCATTGCCTGTGTTGTTTCCTTATTTGTCTTGAAATTAGCATCATATCCTTTAACATGGAGTTGCTTAGGGAGTTGTAATATAAAATCATCTAAATCAATCCATCTATAGAAAAACTTCCCAACAACTGCATATTGAAGTCCTTCAATTGTATTCATCCTGTCTACTTCTGTCCATTTTATTCGTGGTACTCCATTAATAAACTCTAGCTTTTTAATAGGAATAGGTTCCACTCTATTAAATATGGCTGACCAACGACCAACTTGGCCATTTCTGGCAATAGAAAACCTCAAAATATGTTATCAGCAGTTTAGGCTTATAAACGACAGCTTGCTAAATGGGTAGTTGAAATCTTTGATTCACACTTGAATCAATAAAAATTATAAGAAGATGAAAGGTTTTAATACATATTTTTTCCAGTAACTTGAAAAAGTTTCTTTCAACGCAATATCATTAATTTTCTAATTTATAAATAATTTATAATAATTAATTAGGGTTGATATAGTAAAATCACAGTTGAAGCAACTGAAACAGGCATGTCAAAACTGTTGATATATATAGAGAGAGAGATTTATTCTCTCTTCTTTCGCTTTTGTAATTCCGTAATTGTGAATTCAGGTGGGTTTAGGCTTACTTGTCCGGATGATTTGGCAAGTGTCAATCACGTGCATATTCTGGATCATGACATACAATAATGGTCACTCGGCCCAAATAAATTCCACCAAATGGTCCTACAATTCATATTCTCATATAGTAGCTATTTGTTGTCGACTTTCTCTTTTTTCGCTACTTTTTTTTCATTTTTGTTGCTCCTTTTTTTATTACTCTTCTAATTTCAAAAAATCAAATATAATTTTGTAGTTCTGCTATTATTTCTTTTAATTCTATCAAAAAAAACGATCACATAAAGCTTTATATTTTTTAAAATAATCAAATACAAAAGTGTACTTTTATCTGTTATATAAAAAACATAGTTTATACAACAACTACCACACACATGTAGTTGTATACACATGCATACATATATATAGTTGTAGTTCTCCTATTGTTTCTTTTAATTCTACCAAAAAAAAATAACAATCACATGAAACTTTATATTTTCCTTTAAGAATCAAATACAAAAATAGTGTACTTTTATTTGTTATATAAAAAACATAGTTTATGCAACAACTAAACACACATATAGTTGTATACACACACATATACATACATACATACATATATTGTACATATATCTTATACTAATATGCATATTATATAACTGCTATACAGTTATTGTATACATTCTATACATTTTTTTATACGTATCTTATATAGATATGTATTTAATACAATAACCATATGATTTTATACATATTTTATACAATTTCTAGAAATGGCTAGTGCGTGAAATTAAATTGGATGAATGGATACCCTATGGCATGACTTTGAAAATAACCATTTGGGGGAATTTATTTAGCCTAATGGATATGGGTGTCCTTTTCCCCAAAAATGTAGGAGGTTTGGGCCCTAATTACTATATATATTGAAAGTTTGGTCCCTAATTATAAGACATATCAGAATAAGTATTCAGATACACAAATAAAAGTTGGGTGTATTTAGATACAAACAACAAATATTGTGTGCATCCATGGAACTTTCGACGAGATCCATGAAATTTCAGCGAATTCCTTAGAACTATCAACAAGATCCATGAAATTTTGACAAAATCTGTGAAATTTTTTATGGGATTCATGAAATTCCAGCCATATCCATGAAATTTCAATCATATTCATTGATTTTTTTGCGAGATCCATGGAATTTCGACAAAAACAATCATAGGTCTTTGACTGTCTGCCTTACCCAAGTAATGTGCATCCGCTTATCTCAGCCTTAGATACACAATCTCAAATATAAAGTCCTAGATACACAGACTCAGATACATGTAAATTTATGTATTTGAGATACATGTGACTCCTAAATTATATGCGACCTCGATATTTTGTAATTTAATCTAAAGTTAAGAAAACATTTATAAAAGCCTCTTATGTTTTGTTATTTTTGTTATTTTTCCTTTTTTTAATTTAAGGGGAAGGACATAATTGACCATCCGGTGTAAACTCATGACAAACGAATTGCCTGCGAAACTTAATTGACAATTAGTAGCTTTTTGATTTGGGCAAAATTTAGAAATAGCATATTTATCCCCTTAATTATTCTCCTTAATTATGAGTTTCATAGCAACAGTTTCATAATTACATAATATAGCAAGTTGTATTTTATATTTTTGCAAACTGTTGCTACAAAAATACAAATACATATTATTTTTACTGCCCTTATTATCGATATGTCTTTTGTATTTTTGTAAACTGTTTCTACAAAAATACAAATACTTACAAATACATAAACTACAAAATGTAATTTGATAAAAGTGTTGCTATTTTTTTGTAATTTAATACTTAAGTATGCTACTTGATGTATTTTGCTCTTTTGATTTTGCCTTTTTAGCTAATCTTCTTTCTTTATTTTTAAATTTTTCACTCCTCGTTATCTTTTTTTTAAACCTTTTTGTGCTCTTCCTTTTTAAAAATAAGTTCTCTCTTTTCCAAACAACGAACTTGAGCTAAACTGATTTTGAAGTAAATTTTTCACATTAATTTTTCGTTGCTTTTTTATTTTGCTCTTTTTTTCTATTCCTTTTTTTTAAGAATAAATAAATAAATTTTACTCTTCTAATTGTTGCTCTTACTCTTTTAACAAGCTAATACAATTTTGTAGCATTGTAATATACTTCTCTCCTTTTGTTTTTCTTGCAATCAAATACAAAAAGAGTGTATCTTGCAAATACAATAAAAAAAAATATACAGTAGATATCTGATAGTAAATACATGTATCATTGATATAAATACATTATTTATACAATAATTATACAGTTTATATACACATCATATACAGATATATATCCTAAACAAATTTTAATCGTAATAATTATTTAAATTCATATTATATACACCAATTATACACTTTCTTTACACATTTCATGCAGTTTTTATAGTGTGTGTGTGTATATATATGCTACAAGTATAAGTTTTTATACATATCTAATATAGTTTCTATGGAAATCTTATCTAGATACGCACTCTATACAATAATTGCATAGTCTCTATACACATTCTATATACCCTTGTAGGTAGGGCTGGGCATATTTTGGTTTAAATCGAGAAAACCGAAAAATCGAACCAAAGTTTAATTTTGGTTTGGTTTTTTGGTTTTTTGGTTTTTCGGATTGGTTTCGGTTTCAAATTTTTGAAATTTGGTTAAACGGTTTGGTGTTTGGATTTTCAAAAAAAAAAAAATTGGATAAACCATAAACCGAAATTATATAAATAATATATTATAATTTATATATTTATTTTATTATATATGTAAATATACTAAAATATAATATAATCTGATATAACATATAAATATATAAATTAATCATTTAGTAACCCCAAATCCTAATATATTGTTTTGCTTTAGCCCCTAGTATTAACGTGAAGGCTGCAACGACACTCAATTATCCTCAGTTCGTCAGTTCATTTGAAATTTTAACATCGTCAATGGCAGTCGGCAGTCATTTGCTCAGTTCGTCACTATCGTCGGCAGTTGCTGCCAAGTGCAGTCACTGCCGTCACGCCAACAGTGATGACTCAACGAGGTCGATATCTATGGTTATTTCATGCATGTTGAATTAGTTATATTTGGGAATTAAAATAGGTTTGAAAAAAAAATTATTTTTCTAGAAAAATCACCAATTTTAAATGCTCACTATTTTAATCGTTAAAATTGAAATAAAAATCCGAAATAACCGAACCGAATTTGTAAAAATCAAACCAAGCCAAAATAATTTTGATTTGGTTATGGTTGTCATTTTTCATCAATCCAAAAATCGAAAAACTGAACCGATATTCAACAATCAAACCGAACAAATCGAATGCCCACCCCTACTTGTAGGTAGTAAACATGATGTATGCCACACCTAAATGTAGATTTTGACCACTAACACTAGCAAGGATTTCAATCACGAGAACCTAATACCTAATGACGATATATGCATAATACTATTGGAGCATGCTCTATCCATTGGAGAGTATGTGGGCTTGACTCACTCACATGAAGAATTTTACGACGATGACCTATTTGCAAGCAATTATAGCTATGTATAGTAATTAAATTAGGAAAAAATATAGTTTATAGATAAAAATCTTTTATAATTACATGGTATGGGTAATGTTTTAAATAATTATAATTCAAGAGTAATTGTTAGTTAAAATTTTGTTTTATGTAGGCCCATTTATACAAATATATTTTCTAATGTATAAAACAAAGGCAAATTAGATTTTCTCTCTCATAATTAATATTTTATCTCACCCTTAGCTGATAGGACTGATATGCGGCAATAGGTATCTCTTTTTATCTTATTGGACGTTATGGGCGGCAGAAGCTAAAATTTTGTGATCATCTCCTCAAGGTTTTATGCTCAAGATTGTGATAATCTCAATATTTTGTTCCATTGAAATATCAAAGAATATATTTCTTCCTATTTCTTCTCCCTAATTTTCTCAAATATTGTGCTCTTCACCTATACATTAGTTATTTTTTGTCCATTGAAGATTAAGTTGAAGTTTTGTTCATCCCTAAAAATTCGCATAGATTTGATTTGAAGATTTTTTGCGGTAAATTTCATATTTTTACGGATATATATGTTTGTTCTTCTATTTTTTTAAGTTATTCTCTACATTACCCACTAATTTTATTCAGTTTTTCATATATTTGCAGTATTAATTAGGTGTTCAAGTAACCAATTTCTAGTTTTTCAAATGGATGGGAAAACCCCTTTTAGGAGAGTAACAAGAGGTATTGTTCGTGTAGATAAGACTAATTATGGTACTCCATCGTTTGATTTAGGAGTTTTTCAATTAGACAATGATAATGCAGATATTATAGCGGAATTGAAAGAAGACAAGTTGAAAGCTGAGACTCGAAGAAAAAGTGACAATGATCGTGTTAATATTCGAAATAGCATGGTAGATTGTCAATCAAAAGATGAGTTAATCAATGCTTCAAAAAATATCAATGGTCAGTACAAGTGGATCAAAAAATGAAAAGAAAAAGAAATGGCAACTTCTAGCAATAATGTAAGAGCAAAATGTTCCAAGATTTATCAATCCAAAGCGGAGAATAACGATGTTGAGATTCAACATAAGGTATTTTGTATATTTATCAATTAGACTTTTTTTTGTAGTATAGTTTGTGTAGAATGTCATAATGTTAAGGTTTTATATGTGTACGTTTGTATTCGGTGTAAAGGTATATACATATATCGACATCATATAGTTATCATTATGTAAATATAACTATATATGTAAACATATACATATATACATACATATATATATATATATATATATACACACACACACACACATAAATTTATACATATATTTAATTCGGTCAGCATATAAAATTTTTATGTGTTTATGATACATAGTTGTATACAATTAGTTTCGGGATGAGGCTTTATATACAATTTATAAAAAAAATTATCATTTGTATTTTTTTAGTTGATCATTTGTATTTTTTTTTGTTCAACAGGATAGTAGTTTTGTCATCATAGATCTTCCTAAGAAGTCCCCACATGTTGCGTGTTATGTGGACTCTTCATTGTTGCATATGCTGAGTATCTTAGCCATGAAAAAAGTGTATCACCAGAATATTATGATGCAGAAGCTTTTCGTACCAGTTATGCTATTTTTCTATGGCAGCGTAGGACTCAGAAGAATGAGATTGGCACAGTTAGTGATGATGAGAGTCCGGAAAGGCCAGTGAGGCCTCAGTTTGAGTGTGAGAGTAGTGACATGATAATTATGCCTTAGACTGTACATATGTTCCTCCATTTTGTTGGTTTTAGTTGAAAATACAAAATGATCTTCAATCCTTTTTTGTTTAATTCTAATATCAAATATGATATTCCATTTTATTAAAAATTATCCAGTGAAGTATTTTTTTTCAATGCTAAACTAGTTTTTGTTATAAGTGTGTTGTCTAAAGAATACTAATAGTGCACACAACAATGTGTATGTATTAGGTATTTGAATATGTCTCATAGATGAGCCATGTAATAAGTATTTACAATAGTCTTTGCATTTTTAGCAATTGAAATCTCTATTGACTAATTAGTGTTTGTTTATAATTATACATTTATTATGAAAAACTTTTATTTTATATAAAACTTTGTATATCTATAGGTTAATAAAACAAGCCATGATGGTATGTTACCAATCTTTTCAATTGTTATCTATAGGTTAATACCACGTTTTTAAATGCACAAATTCAATCTCTTAAGTTGTGACTGACATTTATTTTGACACATATACTATCTTGTAGAATATGGTAGACATACATACATATACATATATACATATGATAGATTAAATGAGGGTTAAAAACAACTGCATATTACATTAGACCGCATATATGATTAACAACTGCATTACTGATATTTTATTTATACATTTGGAGCTATTCAAATAAAAGTTAAACATAAACAATTAAAATGTATACAGTTATATAAATATATTTATATACATATATACATATCAACTGACATTCCTACATACATACATACATACATATCAACTAACATTTTTTAGTATACGTTAATTTAACTGAAAATGCATATATTCATATAAATGTATTACTCATATTATTAAACAATTACGTTTTATATAATTTAATTTGAAACATATACAATCTTGAAATTGTATAGGTATAAATATATGTATATATACATTTTAAAGTAAATAAAACTATATATGCATATAATATGTTAAACATCAGGATAGTTAGAACCGACAAATTATTACATTAGGCTGCATACTGATACAACTATAATATAAAGTGAAATATATATGCAAACTTACAATTAGTATGTAACATGAAAATAAAGTTTATAACAAAGTATATAGCGTGAAAACTTACAATTTCAATTTAATGTGCAAACAAAGTGTATAACAAAATGTGTCATGCTATTGATCATTATTAGAACTACAATCAGTCACAAGTCATAACAAAATCTTGTATGTGTTTTGCCGTATACATTCTTTTATGGTTGGATAACTTCTGCTTCACAATGCCGCCAATCAATGCACTACTAACATGTTTCCGCTCGTACACCCAATCCTTTAAAGGACAAGTATGCTCCTGACGAAATCGACGAATCTTAAAGAAGTCGGTCTTTTTATTACTGGATGTCATTAGCAACCAACCACATCCCTTCAATTTACACACCAAATTATACTTGCTATGTAAAAGTTATCTATTAGTAATTTATACAAAAAAAAATTTGTATTTAAAAAACTTCAAAACTGATTTGCTAACATATTCAATCCCATTTACCAAATTCTATATGAATAGAAACATATAATAACAACTGTATGTATCTAGTTAGACAATAATATGAATAAACTTAATAAACTTATCCATATTATATACACATAAATATATAAATATATTTTTATCATAAGACAAAATCATGTACAGAATAAAAACACAAATGCTTTAATACGATAAATACACTTACCCGACTGCATTTGATTGTATCATATTGAATTGAAATCTATTTCTGATCGCATAAAGCATCATCACAGACTTTAAAGTGTCTTCGTTCTTATAAACTTGATCAACGAGCACTTCATTGTGATTTGGATCAGAAATAATTATCCGATCATATCCGTTTATATCAACAACTTCAACCAATGCACCGTCATCTCCAAAATTTCCTTTTTTCTCATCAAAAATAAAAATTTCTCATTCAACATTCGAGCAAGCGCTCTCGTTTTTCATCATTTTATCATATACAGAAACACATAATGGATAGTTTTCGAATCCTTTTTCTTCTTTACGTACCATTACATAAACTGTCAACCTCTTGTCGTTACGTATCTCCATTCTTTTACTGCTAAATTCAACTATATATTCAACTTTCAATGCTTTAAATTCAACTCAATACAAAGTTACTTACCAATCAATTGAATCAAACCATCGTATTTTTCTATTTCTTCAATTGCAATTGAGTCCAACTCGTACTGTTCATACTCATTATAACAGTTTTACACGCCTGAATGCTTCAGAAAAATTGGCAATTGCCCCATCTTAATAAAAAAAATCTGTAAATAATACAGTACGCAAATTTTCAGTAACTATGATTCAAAATAAACTAACAATTATAAGATTTCAAAAATTGTAAAAATTCGTGTGTTAGATCACAAATTAAAATTGCAGTATAGATCGTGTTATATTAACGAAAAATAATGAATCAAAATATATTGAAATTCATATAATTTAGTCGAAAACAACAAATACACAAATATAAGCGCAAGTACACAATTTTGATTTTCAAAAAAATCTTCTTTCAAGAATTTTTAAACGAAATTTGAATTGAGAAAATACTTATTAAAATTTGTGGTTGAATAACTACTCTTTCTTCTCTCAAATCTTTTTAGCTTTAATATAATCATTTTCGTAGATAATGAGCTTTAATACTCAATAATGAATGAGCAATTAGTGAGAAGTTGGAGTAATTTAAGATAATTTACTGCTTTCAAATGTCCTTTTTTATCTCCTATTTCAGTTAGGTTATTTTTCTTCTGATTTGTATACCTCTTATATTTATACAAATTACTATTAGCTACTTTTGCCTATTTATTTTTTTTAACAGAAGTCAACCATTGTGGATTATGGGGTTAATGCAATGACCCCAACCTTTATATTATCAAATAACATAAGTACATGGAGAGGTACATAGACCATAGCCTCCAGAACAAAATGAAAGAAGCAAAGTGTTATCCTAGAGGACATCTACTTCTCTGAAGAGATCTGACAGTAGGTCAAAAATAAGCTATAAACTTGATTAGCATAATTATATAATAATATATACTAAGCACCATTAATAAAAAAATGGTCACTCTTTGTCTTGAATCTGAAATTTGGTATACCGAGCTTTTCAAGATTTAAAAAGGCTTTGACAGAATCCGGTAGTCGGTTGACAGAATTCATGATAATATTGTCGGGAATAGATTCACCATAGTTAGCCAAGAGATCAGCAAGTTTGTTTCCCTCTCTATAAGTATGAACAAAAATAAAATTGACTTTGCTAGAGAGTTGGATAATATTATCAATGATGTAGTAAATCTGCCGCGGTGGTTTCATTTTGTTATTAATCATATCGATAATGATTTGTGAATCATCCTCAATGATAACATTAGATAATCTCATGCTGATGCATATCTTGATGCCTTGGAGAATGGCTTTGACCTCTGCTACGTTATTACTGTATATCTCATAATTCTCAGCAAAAATCCAAAACAAAACAACCTTTACTATTTTTGATAATCCCTCCACCACCTGCACTGCCCGAGTTGCCTTTACTGCTTCCGTCTATATTGAGTTTGAGCCATCCACTGGTTGGTTTTTGCCACTTGATTAATTTACTGATAACAACTTGTTTGGCCAACTCAACATATTTACATAAATCAATCCACTTAAAAGAAAAATTAAGGTCAGGAAAGTGACAATTAAGAAGCATTACCATCATATTGTAAACCTGTCTAATAATGGATCTGGAAGACATATGTCTATCCTCAAACTTTGTCTTACGTCTACTCTTCCAGATTTCCCAGCAAATAATGGAAGGTAAACATTGAACAAACGAAGCATGAATTTTGTTCTTAGTTTCAGAAAGCCACCTCAACATAAGGATCTATCTAATGTCACCAAATCTGATGGTAATTCCACATGTTTGGGTAAAGTAAGACCAAACTTGTTCGGCAATGTTGCGTTGACAAAAAAGATGAAGAGTCTCTTCTTTGTGGATTAAACAACAACAACACATAGAAGGATTATTAACTTTAAATCTCCTCACTGTAACATCAGTAGGAATATTATCATGAATCAATCTAAGCATAAAAAATGAGATTTTGAACGGGAACCTCTTATGCCATATTATAGATGAAATGAAGAAGTAAGCTCTTTGAATCCTTAACTTATGCCAAACGGACTTACAAGAGAAAATTTCTTTAGTATCAAGAGTCCAAATCGGCCAATCATCATAGTTATAATGGATATTCACCTGTTTAATATCATTAACAATATAGAAAGGAAGCTCCTCAATAAGTTTTAGGATGTTTCAGCCCCTCTCATAAAAAAATGGTTCACCATGATTCTTTTAGAGGCATTGCGATGATTAATCAGTTTAGCAAGAGCACCTTTGCCAGTCCAGTTATCCCACCAAAATGAGATATTTCCTTTGCTGATTTTCCAAAAAATGATGTTTTCAAGATCATCTTTGATATTCATGAGCCTTTTCCAATTATGATATTGCCCATAAGACTATTTCCTGCAAATAGGGTGCTTTCTTTTACAGTATTTAACATTCAAAAAGTCCCGAAGCAAACTATGATTAGTCCTAAATTTCCATCAAGCCTTGGCAGAAAAGGTAGAACAAACATCCTTTAAAAATTTGACTACAATACCACCCTCTAGAGTAGGATAGCAAAGATTTTGCCAAGCTATCCAATGATGTTTGTTCTTATTGTCCTTATGTTCCCAAAAGAAATTAGCAATTATTTTCTCAATTTGGGATAGAACAGTCTTGGGGGGGATATGATACAGAAAATAAATAAAAGGGAAGAGAATAGAGGACAGCTTTGATAAGGGTGGCTTTACCTCCAAAAGAAAGTAGTTTACCTTGCCATCCTTGTAATTTGTTGGATACTTTAGCAATCATGTTGTGGTAATATACAATCTTATTTTTTCCTTTATAAATGGGACAACCAAGATAATGCAGCGGGAATTGAAGTTGAGAGAATCTAGTTATGTTTTGAACATTAGTTATGCAGTCAACTGAAAAGTTTGAAGACACTATAAAACCTGATTTTCTTCTATTGATCATTTTCCCAGAAATCTTTTCATAGGTATCCAATTTTGACAGCATTAAGTTGAGGGAAGGAAGATCACCTGAGGAAAATAAAATAGTGTCATCAGCATAACATAAATGAGTAATTAGGGGTCCCTTTTTTTCATAAGAGTAGGGGATAAAGCCTTCATTAGGGAGGTTATATAAAATAATAGAGAGAATTTCAGTACTAATGATAAAAAGTGAAGGGGATAAGGGATCTCCCTGTTTTAGACCTCTGCTAAAGTTGAAGAAGCCATGTCTGGTACCATTTAAATTGATGGAATACCAGACATTAGAGATGAGTCTCCAAATTCTGTCAATCCATAAGTTAGAAAAACCCATTCTCCTCATGACCGAGCAAAGAAACTTTCAGTCCACCCTGTCATAGCCTTTTGCCATATCCAATTTCAAAATAAGATTACCGAATTGATGGGACTGATTAATATTGTGAACCATTTCTTGAGTCAAGATGGTGTTTTCTAAGATGGACCTCCCTTTAATAAAACCAGTTTGGTAGGGAGAAACTAGCTCTTGCGTCATAGGAGTTAGTCTTTGACTCATAAGTTTAAAAATAATTTTATTAGAAAATGTTCTAAGACTAATAGGTCTGAGGTCAGAAAAATACTGAGGTGACTCAATTTTAGGAAGTATAATAAGACAAGTATGAGTAAGTGATCTGGGAAGAGGGGAGCCTGCAAAAAAATGAAGAATCATGTGTAAAATGTCCCCTTTGATAATGTCCCAGCATGTATGGTAGAATTTACCAGAAAAACCATCTGGCTTTGGTGCACTGTATGCACTCATAGAGAAAATGACATCCTTCATTTCATCCATGGAGGGTAAGGCCAACAACAGAGTGTTGTCCTCATCATTTATTATCTTCGGAATGCAATTCATGACAGTGTCATCCAAAGGGATGTCTTCCTTAGTGAATTGTTTCTCAAAGAATTTGATAGCTTGTTGAGCAATATTATCATCACCACTGATCCAGTTGTTGTGCTCATCATGAATGCTTGTGAGATTTAGCCTCTTTTTCCTCCCTTTCACAATGGAATGAAAGAACTTCGAATTGACTTCTCCTTCAACAAACCATTTAATACCAGACTTTTGTTTTCAAAAAGATTCTTCTTTCTTGTAAGCTCTGATCAATTCAGCATTGGCTTGATTAAGAGCTTCCCTATTTATCTCAGAGTTATCACTAACAGATTAAGTTTCCAGATCAGTAACTTTTTCTTCCAAAGATTTGATTGATGTAAAGATATTACCAATCGTATTATTAGACCAGGCTGATAATATTTTGGAAGTGTTTTTGAGTTTAAGATGGAATTTCTAAATAGGAGAACCTTCCACCTCAATATTCCAAGTTTTCTCAACAATGTTTAGGAAATCTGGCTCATCAGTCCAAAAGTCAAGGAACCTAAAGTATCTAACAGGAGTCTTATGAGAATTGTTAGCCGTGATGAGCAGAGGACAACGATCTGAGCCTGTCATGATCAGATGGTTAATGTTGGTATTATCAAACATACTCCCTCATAGATGATTCGTAAGAGCCCAGTCTAATCTTTGCCAAACTCTTCTGTCTGAATACCAACCATTACACCATGTAAAAGGAGAACCAGTATAGCCTGCATCCAGAAGTTCATAATCCATGATGCAATGAATGAACCCATACTTTTAGACATTCTATGGAGAGAGCCATCTTTCTTTTCAACTGGATGTATTATGCAATTAAAATCTCCAACAATTAACTAAGGGAGGTTACAATTATCATTAATAATTCTGAGTTTATTCCAAAGGTTATCTCTAAGATGAGCATCATATTTGACATAGACATACGAAATCAAAAGAGGGTTACCCTTGATGATAATAGTGCAATTAACCTGTTTATCATCCTCTTCACTGATTATGCAATCCATATTGGAGTCCCAAAAAAGCCAGATTTGACTGTTGCAGTTGGAATAAGCAAATTGGTTGCCAAGAATCCTCTTGTATTTGTCCAACCTATTGTCCTTATGGAAAGCTGTAGCAAGGGCAATAATAGGGAGATTTTTAGATTTTATAAGTCGTTTAAGTCTCTGTAGAGAACCATTAGAGTTGATGCTCCTAATACTCCAATATAAAGACTTAAACATGATTAATATTGTTTGAGTGATTACTCTTTTGGATCCTTTTGGATCTTTCATTTTGTTGATAGTTCCGTCTTTCTCTGTGTGATCTGCCACCTCTTCCTCATTCTCTTCCTCTAGGAGATAGGTGTCCAGATTCAATGGCATTATCAAAGGTGGAGCTAACACCAACATCAACCAGGGCGTTAGGACTAAAAGATTCAGTCAAATTTTCAGCATGTTCATCACTAGTGGTTTCTTCTCTTTCCAAGCTAGCATATTCTCCACTAGCATCAGAGCTCTCTTCTTGCTCTACATAATCGGAATCATCAGATCTATCCTCATCTTCAAATGGGATCAACTGGAATTTATCCAGGATGGTGCCACTTATCAATTTTAAATAGTTGTTGTGAACTTCATTTGATTCAATGTCCTACTTGCGATTGGTCAGTGTTTTTCTCATTAGAGGTAATAGCTAGCTCAGTCCCACCATGACTATCCATTTGGTCCTGATCTTCACGAGTAGAAGTATTAACAATGTCTGTATGTATAACAAAATTAGAAAGAGCATTCATCGAATTGGTATTCACATTCGGAAGGGGGCTAGAAGTATTTTCTATTTGAGCAGAGCTTTCTCCCTTTTCTGATCGATCCCTGGAAGTATTTTTCACTTAATTCTCAGGGTAATTTTGAGTAAGGCCTGTGGAGATTGTATCAATGATCATTTGAGATTTGCTCAAAATTGCATTTTGAGAGGAATTCTGATTTCTTTTTTGTTTGTTCACCTTATTTCTTATATTTTTTCTAGGATCAAAGGTTTTGGTTTGGCCCACTCTACAAGAAGTGTCAATACCCTTTTCTTTGCCAAGAACATGCACAAGGGTAGAGAGTTTGTTGTTCTTAGCAGGTTCCTTTATAATGATGCCTTTGTTCTGATTCGGATACTGAGAGTCATTCTCCATCTGAGCACCATTACTTTGAACAATCTTCTCCTGTTGTTTATAGATTCTTTTGCCATTGGATCTTTTCTTTTTGTTGACAGTCTGGAAACCATCATCATCAACTTTATCTTTCTCAAGTCTAGCTTCCTTTTCCTTGTTATTCTATTTCTCCTTTTGCATTTTGATCCTCTCATCCCTAGCTTTGTTCCTGCACTAAGATTCAAAGTGACCTTGTATTTTGCAGTAGAGGCAATAGGTGGAACTTTTTCATATTCTATATTGATCCATTTACCATCTTCAAAACCATCAGGTCTCTTGAAACTGAGCCAAATTGGATCTAATTTAGGTTTGAGGAGGTCTATTTCCACCTTGACTTTTGCTACGTTGCCTCTCGACTTGGAATAATTAGCTTGGTCAGGTGCAATTGTCACTCCTACATCTCTGACAAGCTTAGAAATGATATTTCATTTGAAAAGATGCCAAGGAAGTTGGTGTATAAGAATCCATACAGGGGACTATGGATATTTCTTCTTCGGGATTAAAATCAGTTGTCCATTTAAGAATTTTCATTGGTGACTCTCCAATGTCAACAAATTCTTTGAAGAGAACATGATTATAGTCAACTTCATTAGAGAAATCAATATCAACATGTCGATGATCGAAAAACGCAATCTTCACCAATCCAATCAAATGGAACTGAACTTTCCTGATCTCATCCATAGATGGTTTTCCTTTGTAAAACTTGTCTATCAGAGTGAGTTTACATTCTTGGGCCAATTTGACAAAATAGTCCTCGACTGAGAAATAGATAGCTGGTTTACCGAGGTGAGTGTCATGGCGAATGTTAATTTGTTGCACCTCTTCATTGAGATTGGGAATTTTCGCTTGGACAACAGCCGCAAACGTAGGCTTCGAAAGTATAAGATCAGTATTTATGTTGCCCGAATTGGCGTTGCTTTTATTTGTGGGGTTTTGAATTTTTTCTTGTTGCATGTCCTCTGGGATGGCACTTTGATGTTGAGCGGTCGTCTGAGCTGAAAGATTATTTTTTGGGGACATAATCTGTTGAGGTTGGTTATTGATGGGGATTTGACAACTATCTTTTCTTTGTGGTGGAGGATTGAAATTTGATGAGATTTTTGGTTGGGGATGACTTTGATTTGGTGTTAAGTTGGTGGGAGAGGTTGGGTTATTAATGATTTGGGTGGTGTTGGAGGAATTTTCGGCAGTGTTTTTGGTGATGATTTCAGTGATATTGGGCTTTTCTGATGGCGGAGATAATCCCGTTGTGGTGGCCGCAGTAGGGGAAGGGTTGGGGATAGGCAGAGTTGTCGAGACATTACTGGGCAAGGAGGGTGGGTCTTGGGTGGTGTTGAGGAGCGGGGGTCCCCCGAATGCATATATCCGTTAGCTGATAGAGAGCAGGAAGAGCAAATTTAGATAGTAAGTCTCAGGAAAGCATTTGGCTTCGAGGATCGGTGTGAGTAATCTGTGACACTTTTGCCTATAATTTGTAATTATTGAAACTTTCACTGGGAAGTTAGTTATAGGTCTTACGAACCTTCAACAATTGAGTATGAGAAATAGACATTAACTATGACTTTATGGAGTCAAAAAAGAAAATAAATTTGAAGAAAATTTTTGAAAATAAAAGGAACAAATAGCAAATCAGAGTATATGACCACCCACGTATATAACATTTGGCCGCAAGATTCAATTCACTTGTAGGTAGTCGTACAATGGGTGCGTTAGCTTTGTTTTTGTGATAAATAAATCGGTGAGTCATCTTCAAGTATTTTTAAAAGATAAATAAATAAATAAATACAGTATATATAATGGTGCAAAAACCTTTGTTGAGACTGTCAAAAAAGAAAATTTATTACTAAAAGAAAGACAAAAGGACAAGGAGTATATGCTATTTGGACTAACTAAACCTAATGACTATCAAATGGGAATAAAATGACCGAAGGAACACAATCTGTCCATAAGCCAAACTTGGGTAATTTATTTTGAAAAGGGTCAACTCATGTCCTTTTCTCTTTTTTTTAAAGATCAGTCTCTTGTACATACTTAAATGTGCTTTGCTTATTGAACTTGTCCATAATTTAGAGTAGCAGACTTTGATGATAATTTGTAGAGCATTGTGCTTGTGAAATGGGTGTGTGTATGTATTAATATATATATGAAAATTTTCATTTATATACAAAAAGATAAATAGTTTATAACATTGTTTATAACAAAAATAGCTATTAGACCATTTTATTTCTTTCTCATTTTTTTCTTTTTCTTTTCAACAATAATATTAAAAAAAAAATTGTTTTTTGCGTTGTTTCTTTTTTGCTGTATTTTTTTATTATTTTTTTTCATTTTTTTCAGTACAACTTTTATTCATGTATCATATATTGTATAAATGGTGTATAATCATGTATATATGATGTATAAATAATTATATAATGCATCAATATTGTATAAATTATTATGTAATGTATATGTGATGTATCAATATTATATAAATAGTGTATAAACTGCATATATGATGTATAAATAGTTATGTAGTGTTTATGAAATATATCGATATAAATTTTTCATACAAAAAGTATACACTAACTATCCATCATGATACACTCAAAAACTAAATATACATGCTTTATATATAAAGTATACATATTAGGTATGGTGTTGTTTTTGAATACATAAAGTGTACGCTGATTATATATTAAGATACATACAAAAATTAAATAGATATTTTTATACAAAAAATGTACGCCACAGAGATTAACTGAAAAGATATAAGTAGAAAAATAAAACAAGCATTACCAACATAGCAAATAATAAAATTGGCAAGTTACAGACAAAAATAAATGATACATTAAGATAAGGTTCAGATACATCATTTATATCCACTATCACGATAAATCAAAAAATCGAAAAGTTCACAAACAGGGGAGAACAAATCATTTTGAATCACTCATTTTCTTTACTGGCAGTTTATAACTTGAAGAATTAAATCTTCACATTAAAAAAATCAAGATCAAACGAATATTGCCCGTAAAATCATTATAATAGAAATAGGGAAATGCGATCACTAAAAATAATGCAACAATTTTTACAATTGAACTTACTCGTTGTCCTTCGATTGTTTGAGTTTAAGAATTTCATCAATAAAACAGGAGGAACATGAACATCCCACTAGACAATCTTATATTAGGCGTACTGAGATTTACAAGGCGGGGGAGCTTGAATTTATTACCGAGTGCTATACTTTGTTGTAGTTGTGTTTGATAGTTCTTTCTATTATTCAGGTTTTGTTTCATCCTTAATAGCAATTTGATTTGTGTTCTACTTTCTCATCTTTATGAAGCTTAGCTAGTTCCACTTAGTTCTACCTTCCTACTTTCATCAAGACTAGAAGTCTTTTTCTTTACTTGTTGAGGATGTCCTTGACAAGTTTACATTCCTAGCAACTTTTCGTTTGTATGCTAAACTACCCTCGTGACTTGGGCTCCATGAGGCAATGACTATTGACTCTAATCAACACTTTGTTAATATAAATATTAATCACCTTTTGACACAATAATGGATAGCAAAGAATTCTCATTAAGCTTCTTTCTGTTTTTCATTTTCTTTCAATTAAATAAAAAAGTAACTTGATTTCAGTAAAATGCAATTCTATCTAAGAAATTCTTTTCATTTCATTCTGAAAAGAATAACGGGTTGGTATAGGAAATGTGATAAGCAGGGGATACCCCCATCAGATTATTTTATCCCACCTTTCATATTTGATAATAATTTCATCATTTTAGTACTAATGGTGGGATGAAATAGTCCCAAGATTAGCTAACGCCTAACATCAAACTTAAGATTAAGCTAATCTCAACTTTTACACCGCAATTATTAAACTTACTTATGTACCAAACGACCTCTAAGATCCTTGCACTAACAACAAAAAAGGAATCAAATATTTTTTAAAAAAGTTAGCTCGAACTTGAATGACTGTCAAACCCTTCAATGTTAGAAAATCGGGTAGATGAAGCTTTCAAGACTATATGTTTATCTGTAAAAATTAGTCTGACAATCTCATAATCTATATCATAAAAACTTAACTTAATCTTTTTTTAATATAATTTATGTATTTAAACACATGATAACCAGAAATTGATGCGTGCAAATTACTTATTTTTCTAAAATTAAAATTGACCGAAAGAAGAGGTAACAATATTACTTTCAAAGGTGATAAAATAAAATTTAAGTGTTTACTCATAAATTTGAGATAATTTTAATAATAATTTTATATTTTTTCTCAAAATTTTCAAATGTATGCAAGTCATGTCACATATGCTTGAGTATACATAATTATTATTACTTAATCAAGATTAATTAATTATAATAAATTATATTAATTTGATATAATATCATTCAATACGAATAAATATTTTTTATTGATACAATTACAACAAAATTTGACTAGGATGCACGTGTTCCCCTGATCAGTGGATAACTATGACAAGTGTCTCTTTGTCACGTTTGCCATACTACAGTATCTTCCCACTGGGGTCTTCCCTCGTTGATTTGTCTATGGTTCTCTGTATCTTCTCTTTATAAGCATTTTTCATTTTTCTTTTTAAATTATTATGATATAAAATTATATATATATATATATATATATATATATATATATATATATAAAGGAAGGTTATACAAAATGTAATGTGGCACATCTTAAAAGTTAGAATTCATATTTAATTTTTTCTCATTTTTTTGAGTTTTTTTTTCCTATTTA
Organism: Capsicum annuum; assembly: GCF_002878395.1. Classification (NCBI taxonomy): domain Eukaryota; kingdom Viridiplantae; phylum Streptophyta; class Magnoliopsida; order Solanales; family Solanaceae; genus Capsicum; species Capsicum annuum. The sequence continues at coordinate 181,392,164 of NC_061114.1, forward strand.
TATGTTATTTTAGAAAATATAAAAATTATTTCTTAATTACATACACTTAATTATTCATTAATTTTTCAGTTTAGAAGACTCAAAAGTCTATGTCATTATGATTTTAATAATCATTTATGCAATGAGATATGCATAAAATGTAGAAAATTTGCGACTCAAATGGCGTGATTTCTTCAACAACCAATATGTCAATCCTTTCCTCTTGCTCCTTTTTCTTCCTCAATTGATAAATGCCACACAAAAATGACTCTTATTATCATGATTCCTGAAGCATAAAGGAATTGGGGTTGAAATCAATAAACAAAAATTATCATTATGTTCTAAAGAAGCAAGTGAAAATCATCACAAAAAAAATTCCGTAAGTACTTATTTCTTACTTTTTAAATACATTTTTATTTTTAAAAAATGAAAGAAACAGTTAAGAGAATGAATACATTTTTATTTTTATAGATAAAGGCAGTGTTTATTTTTTTTTTTCACATATGTATTACGATTATATAAACTTAAAAATTTGTGAGGTTATTTATTGGGCTAATTAAAGAGTTGTGTTATTTTTTTTCTTCCAGATAAGAACAACAGGATTTGATTCTTTTCTTCATATCATATGTTGTTCATATTGTCATCTTTAATATACATAAGCTTCACTACTTTGATCATAAAATGAATCTTAAAATTTATTATGATGAACATGGTTTTTAGTATCTAGCATTAACAATAAGGTAAAAATTTAAAGGGAAATCAGTGAAAAATATAAGTAGTCCAACTATTTTCTTTCTAGCTTCTGTCATTATTTATGTTATTGACTTTCTTTTACCTTTTCTGTTCATGTGTTATTCTATGTCTAACTTATATTTGATAAGTACAAAGAAAAAAATATTAAATTTATTCCTAAGTTGGGCTACTTCTTTGTTGTACATGGCAGAAATGTAATTATAAAAATTAATATTAAATATTAAATTCAACACTAAGTTACCTAATTTTTTGTTTGTACATGGCAGAAATGCCATTATATAAAAACAATATTTTAGTTTTATCAAATTATTTTTAGAATTTTACATTTTCTTTTCTCCTCTTTTCGACTGTATTTTTATACGTGATGAGAAGTACTATTGATTTATCGTCAGATGTACATTTTTCCTTCTTTTCTCTCTTTTTGTCCGTTAAATAAAATAAACACATATTTTTTTTCCCTTTTAAAAGCAATGAACATGTCTATATTCGTTTCTTCTGTTAAAATTTTGTGTACATGTCATGGAGACTTCAAAGATCCCGCGTCTTTTAATTACATGATTAAAAAAGATCAATTCTCAAGGCTCTATAATCACATAATTTTATTTTTGAAAAGAATATTAAGGTAAGAAAATGAACATTTTTATTCTTACCTACTTGAAATGTAGATCTCATAAAGAATTTGAATTATGAAGATAAAGTTTCCTTTAAAAATGAACATAATTAATTTAATTATTTTGAAACTGATAATTTTAATTTAAAGGATACACCAATGCAAGTGCGTGCAAATACATATGTGCAATGCAAAAGGTTTGATCATATTTTTTAGAATAAGTATTAATTAGAGTTTAAAAAATAATGCAAAAACGAACATAATTTTTGGATAATTTAATATATAAGTATAATTATTAAATGATGGAGCAAGAAGAACTCTATGAAAACATTAATGTTACGTTTTAAATGACTATTAACACATGATATATTATATTAGATACTAAAGTCACTGAATATTTCCGTGTAACTGATTTTGAAGATCTCCAAAACTATTACTCGCTAGAATAATCACACATACACACACATATATGTTACTAAAGTGATGTGGCACATCTCAAAAGCTAGAATTTTCATCTATCTTTTTTCTCATTTTCTTGAGCTTTTTCTTATTTTTTCCCTATTTATATGTTATATTAGAAAATATAAAAAATATTTTTTAATTACATTCTCTTAATTAATCATTAATTTTTCAGTTTAGAAAATTAAAAGTCTACGTCATTATGACTTTAATAATCATTTATGCAATGAGATATGCATAAAACGTAGAAGTTTAGAACTAAGCATGAATAATAAGATGAATTCTACTTTCATTTTTGATTTATATGAATTTAAAAAACTAAAAGAAGTCTTTTAGTATTAAATAGTTATTTAGATTTGAAAACTAAAAAAAAGTCTTTCAATATTTCAATAATTTTAAAAATTTAGCTTGTATAGTGAATTAAGCTTTTCTTTATGACCACGCGTAGTGCGGTAAAGTTATCTAGTTATATATTAAAGTAACAAAACAACAAGGAGTAGTGTGCAAAATTAGGAAGAGTAGAAATAGTATTCTTCTATCTTTCTTTTCTACATTAAACATGGGTTATTTATAGCCCAAGTAAAAAGATGGAAACTTATCCAAAGTGAAAGAGGTGAGATATGACTAATTAACATTAATTATGTGTTTGTACGCCTTATGTCCTTTAATATGGACATATGGCATCCACCAATTCACAACACTCTCCCTTGGATGTCGATGTAAATGAAAATTTCTTGAATACGCATTTGAGCGTTGGCTCATTAAAAACCTTATCAGGAAAAACACAGTGGGATAAAAATCCTGGTTAAGTAAAAAAGAGTACAACGCGTATTCTTACTCCCCCTGATGAAGACTCGATTTAACTGGTTGAGTCTTCGCATTCTAATTTTGTGTACCATCTTTTTAAAGGTTGAAGTTGGTAAAGATTTGGCGAACAAATCTGCTAGATTGTCACTTGAACGGATTTTTTGTACATCAAGATCGGCATTCTTCTGAAGATCATGTGTGAAGAATAACTTTAGCGAAATGTGTTTCGTTCTATCTCTTTTTATAAAGTTCTCTTTTAATTGAGCTATTCATGCTGCATTGTCTTCAAATATGACTGTGGGAACCTTGATATCGAGCTTCAAGCCATATCTCTCTCTGATAGAATGTATCATTGATCTCAGCCATATGCATTCTCTACTTGCCTCATGGATAGCTATTATCTCAGCATGATTTAAAAAAGTGGTAACAATAGACTACTTTGTAGATTGTCATGATATAGCAGTACCTCTGTATGTTAACACATAGCTTGTTTGATATCGCGCTTATATGGGTCAGATAAATAACCTGCATCTGCATGACCAACAAGATTTGGACTAGCTTTGTTAGTATAAAATAGACCCATATCAGTAGTCCCTTTTAGGTACCTCAATATATGTTTAACTCCGCTTCAGTGTCTTCGCGTAGGAGAAGAACTATACTTTGCTAGCAAATTAATAGAAAATGTTATATCCGGCCTTGTAGCATTAGAGAGGTACATAAGTGTGCCAATAGCATTGAGATATGGTACTTCGAGATCAAGAATCTCTTGTTCACCCTCTTCTAGATGTCGGAATGGATATTTACTCACTTCAAGTGATCGAACAATCATTGGAGTACTTAATGTATATGCTTTATCCATGTAAAATCGCTTCAAAACCTTCTCAATATACGCAATTTGATGAATGAATACCCCATCTGCTAAATGTTCAATTTGCAGACTAAGATAAAGTTGTCTTTCCAAGATCTTTCATTTCGAATTCTATCTTTAGCTATTCAATTGCCTTTTGGACCTCTTTTGGAGTTCCAATGAGATTTATATAAACAGCGAGTATGACAAACCCTGATGTCATTTTATTAATGAAAATACAATGACAAATGACATCTTTTACGTAACCTTCGTTTTTTCAAGTACTCACTTGGACGATTATACAACATATGCCCTGATTGTTTTAGATCGTTCAACGATCTTTGTAATATGATTGAATATAATCCCTCGAGACTTTGAACTATATGCTTCAGAAAATTTTAATCCTTCTGAAATTTTCATGTAAATATCGTTATCAAGTGAACCATAAAGATAAGCTGTAACCACATCCATTAGATGAATTTCAAGATTTTCATGTACAGCTAGCCTGATAAGATATCGAAACATTATTGGATCCATAACAAGTGAATATTTTTCTTCATAATTGACACAGGGTCGAGAATCTTTGTGCAACAAGACGTGCCCTGTATCTTACAATTTTATTTTCTTATTTTTTTACGTACAAAGATCCATTTATAGCCGACTGGTTTTACATTATCTGGAGTTTGGATTACAGGTCCAAAAACCTCTCGTTTAGCAAGTGAGTTCAATTTCAATTGAATTGCTTCTTTCCATTTTGGCCAATCTTTTCTTCGCTGACATTCTTCGACAGATAGAGGTTCAAGGTCCTCATTGTCTTGCATAATATTTTGTGTGACATTATATACAAAAATATTATCCATCGTAATTTTTAATCGGTCTAAATTTACCTCATCACTAGTAGAACTTATTAAAAAAATTTCTTCATTCACTTGAGTCTCGGGTTCACTGATTTCTTCAAGAATATCAGGATTAATCAAAGTTTGAGTCTTTTCAGGAGAATCTTTTATAATATTATCTTTATCATTTTTCGCGCTTATTTTTTTAGGATTTGTATCTTTATCATTAAGAAGCTATGACATTAGTAGATGATTCTTTTGGGACTTCAATTTGGACAGGCACAGTTGTTGTAAGGATATGTGACTTAGTTATCCTTTTCAAATCAGTAAATGCATTTGGCATTTGATTTGCTAGTTTTTGTAAGTGAATGATCTTCTGGACCTCATTTTCACATATGGGGCTACGTGGATCAAAATGAGATAATGATGAAACTTTCCAAGCAATTTCTCTTTTCGGTTCACATTTTTCTCCCCCTAATTGCAAAGAATTTGTTTTATCAAATCGATAATCTGCAAATCGAGAAGTAAATAAATCTCCCGTCAATGGTTTAAGATAGCGAATTATAGAAAGTGACTCGAACCCAATATATATTCCTAACCTTCGCTGAGGGCCCATCTTAGTTCGCTGTGGTGGTGCAACTGGAACATATACAATACATCCAAAAATTCGTAGATGGGCAATATTTGACTCATGACCGAGGACCAACTGTAATAGGAAGTACTTATTATAATGAGTTGGTCTGAGACGAACAAGTGATGCTGCATGTAAGATAGCATGACCCCAAACAATAGTGGGTAATTTCATTTTCATAAGCAGTAGTCTTGCTATCAATTATAGGCGCTTAATGAATGACTCAGCAATGCCATTTTGAGTATGAACAAGAATAATAAGATGTCCAACTCTTATCCCAATTGACATACAATAATCATCAAAAGTTTGGGATGTAAATTCTCCAACATTATCAAAACGGATAGCCTTAATAGAATAATCTGAGAATTCTGCCCTTAATCGTATTATTTGTGTCAATAATTTCACAAATGCCAAGTTGCGAGATGACAAGAGGCATACATGCGATCATCTTGAAGATCCATCTATTAGGACCATAAAATATCTAAATGAACCACTAGATGGGTGAATAGGCCCACATATATCCCCATGTATACATTCTAGAAACATAGGGGGTTCGACGTCAACTTTCACTGGCGATGATTTAGTTATTAGTTTGCCTTGATAATAACCAGCATATGAAAATTCATCACTTGTAAAAATCTTCGGGTTCTTTACTGGATACCCTTTTGAATTTTCAATGATTTGTCTCATCGTTGTTAAGATAGGACACTACAAAGAAAACTGTGTTTACCAACGAATTTATAGCAACAAAGGCTTTTTCGTCGCTAATTAACGACGGAATTGCAACGAAATAGAAATTTTATCGCTAAATAAACGAAATTAAAATTAATGGCCTAATTAGCGATGGAATGGCAACGGAATATAAAATTGGTTGCTAATTTTTGGTGGTAAATATTGGCGCCTTTATTTTGGTGATAAAATTAGCGATAAAAATGGGGGAATTTTTTTTTAACATGGTGGAGACGACGATAGCAACGAAAATACTGTCGCTGGAAGTATTTTACCATTTTTAATAATATATTAGGTATATATTTAATTAATGATTAGTAACAGATTATATATCCGTTGCTAAATCCGTCAGCCTACCAACCTAATATTAGGGTTATGTCTTTTATATCACTTTGTTCCCAAAACATAACATCATCCGCCTCTCTCTCCAAAAACAGTCCCCTTGCCCTTTTCTCTCCCTAATCGCTCAATATCAGTTGAAAAGAGTGTCAATCGGTGAATTTTGAATCTAAATTAGAGGTTAAATTTTATATCTCGTAATTTTAGTTGTTTTTTCTCTTTTAATTTCTTAATTTCTTTGTTAGAAGTGACGTGTTAATGATATGTTTAGGATTTTTTGAGCTATTTCAGTTAGGGTTCTTCGATTATTGTGTTAAAAAATTTGATAAATGGTTATTTACTCAAAATAGAAACCGTATTTTCTTTCTCAGAATTATTTTTTATGGGGTTTTTGATATTCCAATGTTGCATGTCTATGAATCTGAAATTTCTTCAACAAAATTTTTGGTTGTGGTTTAATTTTCAGTGTTTTTCATACACTGATTATGTTAGGGTTTTTATTTTTTATTTGAAGTTCTATTTGTTGTTTTTTTGAGCTTTTTCAATTTCCTTTGTTCGATTGTTGTGTTAAAACGTTGTGTTAGTGGTTATTTAATCGAAATGAAAATAATATTTTCCCTCTTAACTTTTATTTATGTTTTCTTTGTATCTTCTATTTCAGGTTCATTAATCTCTGATTTCTTCAACAAACTTTTCATTTGTGTGCTTTAGTTTTGTCTTTTTTATGTACAGATTTATGTAAGGTTGTACTTAGTGTGTTGCATGTTGAAAAAATTAGAAAACATAGAGCAGTTTGAGTCACTTTTGCTTACTATTGTTCTGATTTTCTGTAAACAATAAAATGTAGTATGTTTCATGTTCCTTTGAATTTGTGTAATTGTCATAATCATTTACTGTTTTGTTGTGTTGACTGTTTAGCCTTTATCCTTTCAAAGATTCCATTTGTGGGATCACATTTGTTATATGTTGTTGTTTTTTCTTAATCTGATTATGATGTTGTATTTTGGGTTTTCAGAGAGATCCACTAAGGATTCCAGCAAGTGCCAGAAAGTGAGCTAGCATATATCTGGTACTATAACATTTTTCCTTTTAAATAATTTTCGATTAGTTTTTCATATGTTTCTCTATTGCTGCTTGTGTTCTTCATTATTCATGAAACTGTCTCTATTTTCTTTTACTTATCGATTGAGGATTTGCTTTAAATCCGATTAGCTTTTGTGATGTAACTTTGTGTTAAAGTTGTAGACTTTATTTGTTTATTTTTGCCAACAAAGTTGCAACTTATTTTTAGGTTTTGTTTAATGTTCAGATTTTAGGTATGTACTTTGCTGAAATTTGATGTTTTAATCTTGTTGTCGGGAGCTTTGCCTCATGCCTTATGATTGTAATGATAGAAGTTTCAGTTTTGTATGTAATTAAACTTTTTCGCTAACACTTATTAAGAAGGACAATGAATGATATGTTGTGTTTGTGATTTCTTATTTATTTAGAAGAAAAATGACTGATATATTCTATTTCCTTTTAAAAATTGAAAGATATATTCCAGTTGGTTAATATATTTAATTATTTCTTCACTTTAGTTGTGATCTTGGATGTATGCATTACTAAAATATAAAACTCTAACTATGTTATTTATGTTGACATTAATAGGAATATGAATAATATAGAGCGTGGATGGATGTATGATAGGTTGGATGGCCGAGGGGCTATAAACTCTAGATTCATTACTGGTGTGAATAACTTTATCCTCTTTGCATGTTCTCAATAAAATTGCATGAGTGGTAACAACATTAGATGTCCATGTAAAAAATATCGCAACATTAAATACAAGAATGTTGAAACGGTTAGATATCACCTTCTTCATGATGGATTTGTTAAGGACTATTTTGTTTGGAAACATCAAGGGGAAGTAGATCTGATAGGTAAGATTTCTTTCGGTAATGATTTGATCAATGGTGCTCAACTTGAATTGGGATATGATAATCCATATCAACAAATGATTTTAGATGTTGCTGGTCCCAACTTTAACTATGGTTATAGCAATATTGAATCTGTACCATCTCATCTGTATGAACCTTCAATTGAGGAGGAACATGAAACTTCGATGGAGGAGGAGCCTAATTTAGAGTACCAAAAATTTTATGAATTATTGCACTCTGCTGATGCAAAATTGTATCCTGGTTCTTCCCTCTCTCAACTTGCCGTAATCTCTAGAATGTTAAATATTAAGATGGAAAATAATATGTCACATAGGGGTTTTAACCAAATGATGCAATTGTTTAAAGAGTCTTTACCGGAAGATAACCTATTAGTTGATAGTTATTATCAGACTAAGAAGCTAGTGCATAGCTTAGGTTTACCGGTTGAAAAGATTGATTGTTGTGAATCGTGTTGTATGTTGTATTGGGAAGACCATGAACATCTTACCTCTTGTAATTTTATGGCAAAGAGAGGTATAAGCGTCGAGTTGGCTCTCGTAAGAGGAAATTGGTCCCTTACAAAAGGATGTATTATTTTTCTTTGATTCCTAGATTGAAGAGATTATATGCATCCCATACTACAGCAGCTGACATGACATAGCATCATGAACATATAAAAGAGGATGGAGTAATGCGTTATCCATCAGACTCTGAAGCTTGGAAGAACTTCAATGAAAGTCATCCTTTTTTGGCCGATGAACCAAGAAATGTTAGGTTGGGGTTATGTACTGATGGTTTCCAACCATTCAGTCAGTCTGGGAGAAAATATTCGTCATGGCCAGTAATTGTCACTCCATACAATTTACCTCCAGGGATGTGCATGAAAGAGGCTTATATGTTCTTAAGTGTCATTGTTCCTGGGTCAAATAATCCCAAATATAAAATTGATGTTTATCTGCAACCTCAAATAAAGGAATTGATTTTGTTGTGGGAGACAGGTGTAAAAGCATTTGATATCTCCAAAAAACAAAATTTTCAATTAAAGGCAGCTTTGATGTGGACAATCAGTGACTTTTCAGCATATTCTATGTTTCAAGATGGAGTACTGCAGGTAAGTTTGCTTGTCATTATTGTATGGAGGAAACACAATCCTTTAGATTACAACATGGTCGGAAAACATCATGGTTTGACTGTCATAGAATGTTCCTTGACCAATATCATCCATTTAGGAGAGATCGTCAAAATTTTCTTAAAGGTCGAACTGTCAAAAGATCACCACCACCCTACAGAACCGGTGAAGAGATATTGAATCAAATTTGTGATTTGGGGATAAGAAAAGTAATAGAGTTAGATGCAGAAGAAGTTAATCAACGAATATGTAGTTCTTATGGATGGAAAAAGCGAAGAATTTTTTAGGATTTACTTTATTGGAGTTCTAAAATGATTTGACATAATCTCGATGTCATGCATGTTGAGAAAAACTTCTTTGATAATGTATTTAATACGGTCCTCAATATTGATAAGAAAACCAAAGACAATCCACAAGTTCGTCTAGATATGGTCAATTACTGTGATCGACCTCAATAGGCAAAGGATGCTTCTGGAAAATAACCCAAAGCTGTATATACAATAGACAAGGAAGCAAGCACAATCTTGTTTAATTGGGTGAAAGGCTTAAAATTTCTAGATGGGTATGTTTCAAATTTGGGTAGATGCCCAGACACATCTGCGAAAATGTTATTTGGCATGAAGATTCATGATTGCCATGTGTTCATGCAATGATTGATGCCTATTGCTTTTCGTGAACTACTTCCAAAAAATGTATGGCCGGCACTTACAGAATTGAGCTTATTCTTTAAAGATCTTACATCGACTACTCTCCGAGTGGATGAAATAGAGAGATTACAGGGAGATATTCCACAAATCTTGTGCAAGTTAGAACGTATTTTTCCTCATGGGTTCTTTGACTCAATGGAACATCTGCCTGTGCACCTTCCATATGAAGCAAAGATTGTTGGACCTGTACAATATCGATGGATGTATCCTTTTGAAAGGTAATGCAAAAATTCAAGTTTAACTTGTGATAATAATGTTGTTATTTACTTTTCAAATATGATGGTTTATCCATTTTTCTATTTAGGTATCTTGGAAGTCTTAAAAGAATGATTGGGAATAAAGCAAGTGTTGAGGGTTCTATATGTGAAGCTTACTTGATGACAGAGTCAACACTATTATTTTCTCATTATTTTGAACCATATGTCATGACACGCAATCATAATGTGGATCGAAATGATGATGGTGGTATTATGGAAGAAGTTAAAGGAAATTTATCAATATTCACCCATCCCGAACGATTATGGGGAGAATCAAAAAAGAGGAATCTAACTCTTCAGGAAATCAACGTTGCCCAAACTTACGTTTTGCTAATTGTGAAGAGTTGAGCCATATGTGAGGTAACAAAGTTAGTTGTATCAACTTAATTTTATAAGCATATTCATAAATCATGACTTGAAATTGAAATCTTTTTTCTTTAAATGAAGTATGTTTGTGCAACGTTTGCAAGAAGAATTTCCAAATGTCTCTCAAGATCAAATAAATGAGAGCCTTGAAGCAAATTTCTCTATATGGTTCAAGAAATATGTAAGGCTTCAAAAATTAAGATCTTTTATACAATTATGCACTTAAATTAACTTATGAAATTGAACTAAATTTTATAATCTTCTAAATAGGTCCGGCTCAATCATATTGAGAATAAATTCTTATGTAGTCTTGCTCGTGGACCATTGATAGTCACTACATCTCATTCGTTGTATTTTGTTAATGGATACGAGTTTCATACGAATTTTCATGGTAGCGCAAGATCAACAATGAACAGTGGAGTTTGTATTTCAGATCCAACTTTTGGTGATTTCTATGGGCGGATAAAAGAGATTATAGAAGTGGAATACCGCGAAACACCTTTAAAGTGAACTGTACTATTCAAATGTGAATGGTTTGACCCAACTATGGATGTTGGTGTTAAAAACCATAATCAGTATAAATTGGTTGATATTAACCATCGTTGCCGATATAAAAAATATGAACCTTTTATTCTGGCAATTCAAACAACTCAAGTGTGTTATGTGTCTTATCCTAGCAAAAAAAAGAACAAGGATGATTGGGTAGCTGTATTGAAGATCAAACCTCAAAATGTTGTTGAATTACCCGATGAGGAAATTGAGACAGCTGCAGAACTAAATATTCTATTTCAAGTTAAAGAAGTTCAAGTCTACGAGATAGACATGAATGTTGCCACAGATGAAAGCATACACTTACATGATGCAAATGGTGGCTTAATTGAAATGGATGAAGTCACTGATGATGGTTTATTACAAGAATATCATGACAACCAAGAGGATGCTACAGAAGAAGAGTATGAAACTGAGGAAATTGAGGAAGATGAAGAGGAAGATTTGGAAGAAGACACAGATAGCAATTAGTGCTTGATAAAAACTATTCTATTGTATCTTATTTTTATTTTGTGAGCAGCCATTTTGTCGAACTAGTATCATTTTCTTTGTCTCGTTGTTTACACAAAACTTGTTGCTTCAACTGGTTTTATGCTCTACTTCTCAATTTTTGACTCTTTCATTTCTCATTCATTTTTTTAGGCTACAAATGTGCTTTTACATTTTCTAATACCTTATCTATATATTGTTGTTTGCTTCTCTTGGTATTATTAAGTTTGCATATTATTTCCACATTAACTAATACAGTTTTTTTTATAGATATAGCTAGAGGTCGAGGTCGCGGAAGCACAGGGCGTGGAGGCAAGTCTGTAGTTAGAAGTAATAATGATATTACTGCAAACGTACCTACTGTTCCCACTCCTACTATTGTTACTTCTCAAGCTGATGTCATAGATGGTCAAAATAATACAAATCAAGTTCAACCATTAATTCCTCAAATTAGATCAACGGTTCAAACTTTTAGTGATGGTAGCAACCATAAAACTCCTGAATCATCTCCGACTGCTCTAAATCAGATCAACAGAACAAGAGAAGGTACATCTACTCTAAGGAACCAAATAGGTGAGCGTCTTAACCAATCGATTTCATCCTTGAAAATGGCTGAACATAATCAACTTCTGGTCTGCTTTCTATCTACACATATATATATATATTATTTTATTCTGGTTGATGATCTATTGTTGGTTCTTCATTTGAGAGTTCTTATGGACAGAATTACAATGGGAGTATTCTGTAGTATTTTGGTGGTTCTATTGGTAGTTCATGGTCTGTTGGTGGTTCTTGTTGTGAGTATTTTGGTAATTCTGTTGGTGGTTTTTGTTCTGTTGTTGGTTCTTCATTTGGGAGGAGTTCTTATGGGAAGAATTTCAATGGAAGTATTTTGTTGTATTTTAGTGGTTTTGTTGGTGATTCTTGATCTGTTGGTGGTTTTTGTTGTGAGTATTTTGGTGGTTCTTATTATGTTGGTGGTTCTTGATCTGTTCTTGATTTTTGTTGTGAGTATTCCAATGTTACATGGGATTCCAGAATGACAGTGAGGTATGTTCCTGTGAGGTATTTTGTTGGATAGGATTTCAAAATTAGATTATTATATGATGTTGTGAATTTTTGTGTAAAATTTGCATCTTCTTTCCACTTTAACAAGTATAATTTTTTTAATAGATATGACTCGAGGAAGAGGTATAGAATGAGGAAGCATAGGGCATGCGGGCAAGTCAGCAGCTAGGACTAATATGCCTGTTCGTACTGCAAACATGCCTACTATTCCCACTTCTACAGTTGCACCACAAACAGCTGGTGGCGTAGGTGCTCCAACTTCTAATCATGGTAGTACATCTCCTACTACTCCAAATCATACCAACCCAACAACTGTATGTACGTCTTCACAAACCAACCAAGTAGGTGAGGACATATCTCGTAGCAACACAAATGGAGAAAGTAATTCCATTCGAAGCCATGTACGGACCCTTGTTACTATAACTTCTACAGGGTTAGTCCATTTCTTATCTATTATTATTATATATTACTTTTTATTTATAGTAACCTCTAAATAATGTCTTCACATTGATATAGATTGCAACCTTCTAAAGCATGCTCCAATAGGATACACGAGTCTTTCAAAAGTGAACTTGATCACAATGGAGTCAATTGGAAAGGTGTCTTATGTGACATAAAAGATGGCTATTTTGGGGAATTCAAGATATACATCTTCATCATAATTGATTTTGTAAAGTGTACTCATTTTTATAAATACGATATTAATGTGTTACATTGGAAATTTATTTCAGAAACACTTCTATTGGGATTCTTCCATTACTGATGTTGCAGTAAAGAAATACTGTCAGAGTAAGGCAGCAACTGTGTATAGAAATTTCATTGCTAAAATCAAAGAGAAAGGGATTAGGCAAGATTTTATACATGAAGATGTCTGGGAAAGCTAGCAGCGACTTTGGGCAGATCCAAAGTGTGTTGAAAAGCTCAAAATAAATGCACAGAATCATCGTGGAGGCAAAGAAGTCGCTGCTGGAACTCACACGGGAGGATCTATCTCAATTGGAGAGTACCGAAAGAGACTTGTAAGTATATATTTCAAGTATTAAACTGTAATTTGTTATGAGACAGTCTAAACTTAGTTCAACATTACGTTATTGCTGCATTTCTGTTTACTATTTATCTCAAATGTTGATCACTTCTCACTATTTCTGTCTCCTGTGTTGAATTTGGTATGTTGTGTTCTATTGTTGTCTTGTAACCTGAAAAATTGCAATGTAAACTGTGCTTATATGTCGCAGAGTGGTATATTACTGAGGATTCGTATGTTTACATGTTCTTCGAGATGTATTGTGTAGAATCAAGACCTTATGATTCTGGAAATTACTTGTTTGTTTTATGTGATTGGTTTTTATCTTATATAACCTTCACACTGGAATCTGACTGGAAATTTTCAAATGTTCATTATTAGTATATGTTCTCAGTAATTTTGATGCAATGAAATTCAGCAATCTCTTTCCAGTCATTTCTTAGTAAGAACAATGTAAATTGGATAACATAGTTCTGACCACGTGACTAATAATATTTACCTGATGACCAACTATGTTCCACTTGAATTATGGCTTTACAAACATTTCTGTGTTACATGAATTATTCCAGCAGTTTTGTTCTAGTACAATGCTCAACACTTCTTTTTTAAAGGCTACTAAAATGGGTCGAGATCCGACACCAAGTGAGTTACATTTGCATGTTCACACACATGGTCATGATGGAAAATCTTTCGTTGATGAACGTTCCCGAATCGTCCATGTAAGATTAAATCTTAATGTAGTAGTTTACTTAATTCACATTTTTTAGTTTTAAGTACTTTTTGGTATCTAATCATTTGTGAGTACAATCCATTATAATTTGACTTCCACTATTACCGGAAAGATTTGAAGAAATATTATGAGAAAAAACAATATCAAAATCTGTTATTGATCAAATTGAAGCATATTACCAAGCTGCTGGAGGAGAAAAGAAGCGAAAAGTATTTGGTATTGGAACTGAAGTCAAAGGCTACTACGGCCAAACTCTTGATGGATGTAGGTATTGAGGATATTTTGGACATACTTATGTGTTTAGATGTTGCTATGTTTGGTATTGAGGATGTTTAGACTTTTTCTATCTATATATATGGGTTCTTTTATATGCACATTGGATATTATAAGAAGATTTTGCTATCTATATATATGTGACTTTTTTTATATGAACATTGGGTATTATAAGAATTTTACACTATTCTATTAATATTCAAAAGAAAAATAAAAAGATATTGAAAGAAAAGTAATGACGACAGATTTAGCAACAAAATTACTCATTGCCAAACTAAAACATTTGCAACGGATTGAGGAAAATATTTTTTGTCACAAAAATTGGAAATTTTTAGAGATGGACTAGCAATGAAATATTTGGTCAGGAAATAATCAAAATGACAAAATACAACATGAAATTAGTAACGACACTTATAAATATAACAACGAATATATTCATTGCTAAAATATAGCAACGGATTGTAATGCCCCAGAAAACGGGTCCCGAAGCGTCACACGGTGCTTGAGGCTACGAGTAGCCCAAAGCTAACCCTTTGAGCCATTTTCATTCAGTTCAACACAAATTAGCGGGGTTTTCATAAATAACCCTCAAATATCAACAGAGTAATCATCATCCAAGAATAAAAGAATTTTAGAAAGATAACAAAATATGACTTATTAGTCAACTCCCAACATATATACTAGTCTGACAAGCCTCTAAGAAAATCAATAAAACCAGCGAGCCATTGAGACATGCCCCAACTAACTCATACTCAATTATCAAATGTAAACAATTCCGTGAAACCAACATCAGAAATCACGTACTCGGAACATGAGGACTCACCACGACAAAAGATGTAGAATAGCGTGCCCGAAGAATCACTGTCGAACCTGGAACTGAACACCTGAACCTACATTCCGAGAAAATGCAGCCCACATCTGAAGATGTGGGTCAATACTATGGAAAGGAACCCAGTATATGGGGGTGTATGAAGTTTTATAAACATCATCATCATAAATATTTATAAGAAATATGCAGGATGTATAAAAGACTCACATAGCCCGAAGAAAATCATCATAATCATGAGAGGATGAAATAAGTATAATAACACATGTGAGTCATCACATAATTTGTCAATCACTTTCAGTTCATCAAGAATATTAATACTCATAATGTAAATATCATTTAAATCTTTCGAAAGAATAACTTTCACAATTCCACTTTCAAAATCACTTCACCATTCACCATAGACACAAGGAAACACACACACACTGAGAGATCCTATAACCTACATAAACCATGTGAGCTACATGGAGTCCAACGTACAACCCACGTTGGGGAGTGCCGTCCTATCCTTGCCATCGGAGTAGGACTATCGATATTAAATCCACACAAACTAGTGATCACTATATAAATTAGCCTCAGGCTCACTCCTATGAGGGCACGTAGTTCTAGGGAAGTAAGGTCACTTTATACCTCCCACTCGATGCTAAATATTTCTCCAGAACTTAGCTCAGATCATTTCAAAGACAATCCACAACAAAACAATTTTAGTAATATATAAATATACATCGGGAGCCATCATGCTTCCCATCTATCAAAATCAACCACGTTGTGGATTTCTTTCACACTCGAGTTAAAAACAACTCCATTAAGACCAAAAGGTCAAATCATTCAAAATATCTCAAATATTCAACATCACCATGCTTATAACACACGCTTTCTCAAAAAAACATAATTTTCAATGGGGATTCACGACTCAAATATCAAAATCATGATAAATATCGTTCAAGATTCATGTTTTATATCTCCACACATGTAAATTCATCTTTCAAAATCATAAACATCAAGATTTCATAATAATCATCATAAGATATGGGTTCATGCTACAAATTTGTAAAAATCAAATAAAAATCATACCTT
>NC_061114.1:181411567-181412058 GCF_002878395.1 Capsicum annuum
CCTTTGATATATAGTAGCCAGATCATTATGTACAAGGAGTTATGATCATTTAAAGTTGGAACAAAAATATGCCAAGCCTCAGTACTTTTTTCTGCACGTTTTACTGTTCACTACTATTCACGGTTCGATCAGAATATTCATAACTCATCGCTCGAGTGTCCGTTTTAGATGATCCATATATCGTTAGAAAGATTATTCGATACTCTACACAATGGTGGGTCATAATCTAAGACATTACGCACAGAAAATTTATAATTCATTCTAAAAGATAGAACCTAACACGTTTACGCATAAAATTTCAACGAAAAATTTTCCGGGGTGTTACATCATCCCCCCTTGGAAAAATTTGTCCTTGAATGATGCTAGACATGCCAAGATTAGATAGGGAATAGATCATATAGCTGAAACCATTCGTTAGACTCATCACCACATCATTTCTCACTCCGAATGCTACATAGAATGCATAAATTCAAGAAACTACAGCTGAACAC
>NC_061114.1:181412158-181435411 GCF_002878395.1 Capsicum annuum
TACAGCTGAACACATAATAAATGACAGCTGAACTGCTGTAACTTTTATCAAAAGTGCATGATTTAGGAAAGAACGGTACCTTTGGCTTGATCAGAGTTCGAGGAAAATAGGTGTGGGTACTTGGATCGCATATCCGCCTCAGCTTCCCAAGTTACACCCTCAACAGATTGGTTTCGCCACAACACTTTGACCAAGGGAACTTCTTTGTTCCTTAGTCTTTGGACACGAAAATCAAGAATCTCAACAAGAATCTCATCAAAAGAAAGATTTTCTTGAATGTCAGCACTCACAGAAGAATCCACTACCACAACATCGCTAATATGCTTTCTAAGCATAGAGACATGGAATATTGGATGAACAGAGGACAACTCGGAAGGCAACTCGACCTCATAAGCTACCTTACCAACATGGCTAAGAATTTTGTAAGGACCAACATAATGGGGACTAAGCTTCCCCTTCTTTCTGAATCTCCTCACCCCCCTCATGGGGAAATTTTCAGATACACTAGGTCACCAACTTCAAACTCAAGGTCTCTCTTTCTAACATCCGCATATGACTTCAATGACTCTGCACAGTTTTTAACCTTTCCCTAATCAACTTAACTTTT
This sequence comes from Capsicum annuum, assembly GCF_002878395.1. NCBI lineage: Eukaryota > Viridiplantae > Streptophyta > Magnoliopsida > Solanales > Solanaceae > Capsicum > Capsicum annuum. The sequence goes on from NC_061114.1 coordinate 181,412,766, forward strand.
TCCATAGCCTCAAATACCGAATCAGGACCACTCACAGCCGCTTCATCCACCTCGAACCAACCTATGGGTGATCTACACTTCCTCCCATATAAGGCTTCAAACGGAGCCATGCCAATACTAGAGTGGAAACTGTTATTGTAAGCAAAATCTATCAACGATAAGTGATCATCCCAACTTTTCTTAAAGTCAAGTGCACAAGCTCTCAATATATCCTCTAAGGTCTGGATGGTCCGCTCAGCCTGACCATCGGTCTGCGAATGAAAACCAGAACTCAAAAGCACTTGGGTACCAAGACCCTTCTGAAAAGCTTTCCAAAATTGCGAAGTGAACTGAGTACCCCTATCCGAAATGATAGACAAGAGAACTCCATGCAGTCTGACTAGCTCTCGGATATACAATCTAGCGTAATCCTCAGCAGTATATGAAGTATGAACAGGTAAGAAATGAGCAGACTTAGTCAACCTATCAACCACAACCCAAATGGAATCATGATGGCGTCGAGAAGGAGGTAAACCAATCACGAAGTCCATATTTATCTCTTTCCACTTCCAAGTGGGAATACTAAACTCTTGCATCATACCACCAGGTCTATGGTGTTCAACCTTAACCTGTTGGCATGTTGCACACTTAGCTACAAACACTGTTATATCTTTCTTCATGCCACTCAACCAATAGATTTTCCGCAAGTCTCGGTACATCTTGGTGGTACCAGGATGAATAGAATATCGCGCCCCGTGCGCTTCAGCCATAATCCTCTATTTCAGATCATCAACATTCGAGACACACAATCTACCCTACAATATCAACACACCATCTCCCCCTTGGGAGAAAACCTCTACTTTTTCGTCCTTGACTGACTCCTTCAGTCTGACCAAACTAGCATCTAAGTATTGTTTTTCCTTCACTTCAGAAACCAATGAGGATTCGGAACTACTCTGAACCCCTATAATACCTTCAGCAGAGTCAAACAACCTAACCCCTAATCTAGCCAAATGATGTACATCTCGAGCCAACTCTTTCTTACCTTCTACCACATGCGAAACACTACCCATGGAGACTCTACTTAGGGCATCCGCCACAACATTGGCCTTGCCTGGATGGTACAGCACACTCATATCATAGTCTTTTAACAATTCTAACCATCGTCTCTGCCTAAAATTCAATTCTCTCTAGGTAAACACATACTGCAGACTCTTATGATCAGTGAAAACATCAACATGGACACCATACAAATAGTGTCTCTAGATTTTCAAAAAATCATTGGTGGAAATGACCAAAATGCTCCTAAAAATAAAAAAATTCTCGAATCTGTCCTTTGGTGGACTATTTTGATAGTCTAAAGTAGATCAACTATAACCTTTTACTCTGATATCCAAATTAGATAAAAACAATTTCATTAGAAAGAGGACTCTCATATTTTTCCGTTGATATATAGTATCTAACCCAGATCATTGTGTACGAGGAGTTATGATCATTTGAAGTTGATCCAAAAATTCACTTTTGATAGGCTGAAGTAGATCGACCATAACTTTTTGCTCTGATAGACAAATTGGATGAAACCAATTTCATTGGAAAGAGGACTCGCAGAGATTTCCATTGATATATAGTAGATCACCCAGATCATTATGTACAAGGAGTTATGATCATTTAAATTTGGATCAAAAATACGTCAGGCCTCAGTACTTTTTTTCCTGCACATTTTACTGTTCACTACTATTCACGGTTCGATCAGAATGTTCATAACTCGTTGCTCGGGTGTCCGTTTGGATGATCCACATATCGTTGGAAAGCTTATTCGATAATCTATGTAATAGTGGGTCATAATCTAAGAGATTCCGCATGGAAAAATTTATAATTCATTCTAGAAGATAGAATCCAACACGTTTACGCACAAAATTTCAACGAAAAATTTCCTGGGGTATTACACGGATATAGGACGTCTCTATTCCGTTGCAAATCTAGCAATGGATTTTATTTTTCCGTTGCTAAATGGTTAGCAACGCGCAATATAGAAATGAATAATATTTTATCGCTGATCCATCTCTAAATGGATTTAGCGACGGATTTTTGTTGATTAGCAACGTTATTGGTCTCTTGCTAAACGCGGTTTTTTTTGTAGTGGGATGGCCTATTCGATCATGCCAAAGCACAAACGTATTTAGATCAGTAAACTTCTGATTTACTATAGAGTGTACGTTAATTGTACTAATTTCGATATAGGATAAGCCGGAAGACAAAGTTGGAAATTTCTCCAACACATATTTTTTACCGGAGATATTTTTGATAATGTCAAGATATTCAGCATTCATTTCATTTATTGTCTCAATATGATATCCATTTAGGCAAATAACTTTAAAACTCAATAAATTTCTTGGGGATTTAGAAGAGAACAATGCATCTTCTATAACTAGTTTTATCCCCTTAGGCAGAAATATAGTAGCTCTTCCGGAGCCTTTAATCAATTTTGAATTACCAGAAATTATTGTAACATTTGCTTTTCTTCTAAGTAAGCGGGAAAAGTATTTTTCATCTTTAAATATTGTGTGCGTTGTTCCACTATTAATTACACAAATTTCATCACGGTCGATAAGTGATACAAATAAGACTTGAGGAGTATCCATATTTTCTTCAAGATGAAAATATAAATAAAGTAAATATTACAGTATTACTAGCACATAACGTATTTACACAAACTTTAGTTATTTACAAGACTAGTGAGATATTATTAACAGAAATGTAAACTAAAACAACTTGAACAGAAAAGTAAAATAATCAGACTATTTCATAATTATCACCGACAGGGTGATTTACACGTTCTTCAGGAACTACAAAGAAATCTGAAACTTTCAAGTCCATGGGCTCAACATTATCTTCAAAGAGGAACTCTACTTCAACATCATTATCTATTTTCTTAAGGAACACCTGATAGAGCTTCACCAAATGCTTTGGCGTATGACAGGTACGCGACCAATGTCCATTTCCTCCACATCGATCACATTTACTTTTAGAGTTCATCTTTGACGCTGCTTCAGGAGTTTCACCCTTCTTTTTGCACTGATGGTGCTGAGGGTTATTGTTTATTACAAGGAGATCACCCTGATTAAAATACATTCCATGACTATGACCTCGACCACGATCACAACTAGAGTCAGGACTTTTTTTATGCCTGGTTAGGTAAAAATTTACAGCATTCACTTTAGGGAATGAAGCAGGACCAGCAGGTCAACTTTCATGATTTCTCCTTAAAAGATCATTATATTGTTCAGCAATAAGAAGATGAGAATTCAATTCAGAATATTTTTTAAATCTAATGCTGCTGCAGAAGCATACTCGAAGCGGAAAAAGTAGAGAATGTTTTCTCTAACATGTCATGATCTATGATATCTTTCCCGCATAAATTAAACCGTGATTTAATTCTCAACATCGCAGAACTATAATCAGTTATATTCTTAAAATCTTACAACCTCAAATGGGTCCATTCGTAATGAGCTTGTGGAAGGATGACCATCTTCAGATGGTCGTATCTTTCTTTTAAATTGTTCTGCAATATAAGAGGATCTTTAATCGTGAGGTATTTCATTTTCAAACCTTCGTTAAGATGACGACGAAGAAATATCATAGCCTTGGCCTTGTCTTGATTTGATGTCGTATTGACATTTTTTTATGGTGTCTGCCAGAGCCATCGCATTCAAATGTATTTCGACATCCAGTGTCGAGGACATATAAGTTTTGCCCGATATATATAGGGCACTAAATTCGCGTTTCAAAATATTAGACATTATTTAAGAAAAATAAATACTAACCTTTAAATATTGTTGAAAAGTTTTTATAGAGACTTGTGCTAATAATATGATATAAAATTATATATTAAAGTAACAAAATAACAAGGAGTCGTGTGCAAAATTAGGAAGTGTAGAAATAGTAATCTTCTATCTTCCTTTTCTACATTAAACATGGGCTATTTATAGCCCAAATAAAAAGGTGAAAACTTATCCAAAGTGGAAGAGGTGGGAGATGACTAATTAACATTACATATGTGTTTGTATGCCACATATCCTTTAATATGGACATATGGCATACACCAACTCGCAACATATTACTCATTTTTTGTTATTTTAATATTACCCCAGTCTTATTTTCTGTGGCATAGTTTGATCGAAAATAGAGTTTAAAAAATAAGAAAAGACTTGGTGAGACGGAGAAAGTACTCTTTTTATCTTGTCAATTAGGTGCATTATAGTGGACCGTGTAGATTAGCTTGACAATTTTGAACCTTTAGAAAATCCTACTCCGAAATTTGCATGGTGCTTCCATCAGAATTTGATTCAAGTGATTAACACACTTCCCCTTAATGAAAATTATATTTTTAGATTATGAGGTTATACAAATAATTTTAATTTTAAAATTAAGATTGCAGGTTTTTGTTACAGTGAACAAAATATACTTTGCTAGTGTAAAAGTAGTTTACACCGAATGTGTATATTGATTGACTTGAATGGGAAGTATGATTGACTATTAATAACCGATTAATGCTCGACCGATATGTTGTTCTATCTAATTGTCTCAAGTTTATGTACTAATATTTTTGGTACATTGAGAAATGCTAAACAAACTTGAAGTCTCTAATAAGTTACTTAGTGTTATAAAGTAAGAAAGAACAAAGAAGAAGAAGAGTAGAGAGAATAATTCTTATTTTTCTTGAGGGATGAGAGATCATAAGATTGTAAATACAATGAACAAAACCCCTCTATTTATAGGGGAAATTTACTCTTAGTCTGAGTAAAAGACGAATGCTTCAAATCCTAATAGATATCAAAGTAGATCTTGATAGACATTTACTATAATGTAAATACATTTATAACACTCTCCCTTGAATGTCTAATTGGTAGATAATGTGCCTCGTTAAAACCTTACTAGAAAAAAAACAGTAGGAAAAAAATCTAGTGAAGGAAAAAGAGTACACATCTTCAATAATACGCATTTCGGCTGCCTCATTAAAAATCTTACAAGGAAACCCAGTGGGACAAAACCTCGTAAGAAAAAAAGAGTACAGCGCGTATTAACTCCCCCTAATGAGAACATCCTTGAACCTTTGCATCCCGATCTTGTACACTATCTTCTTGAAAATTGCAATTGAAGGAGACTTGGTGAATAAAACAGTCACATTGTCACTTGAACGAATCCGCTGCACGTTAATATCACCATTCTTTTGGGGCTCATGTATGTAGAAAAGTTTTAATGAAGTGTGCTTCGTTCTATCTCCTTTTATGAATCCATTAAGATATGTTATGCATGTTGCATTATTTCCATATAAAATTGTGGGTACATTGTCACATTTCACACCACATTTTTCTCGAATGAGATGTATCATGGATCTCAACCATACTCATTCTTGACTTGCTTCATGAATAGCTATTATCTCATCATGGTTTGATAAAATGGCTAGATAGACTGCTTTGTATATCTCCAAGATATGACAGTATTCCCTTATGTGAACACATTGTATGTTTGAGATCAAGATTTATGTGGGTTAGATGAGTATCCAACATCAGCATGACCAGTAATATCGGGACTGCAATCTTTAGAATAAAATAAACTCATGTATTTTATCCCATTTCGATGTCTCGTAGTAGGAGTAGAAATATACCTTGCTAACAAATTGACTGAAAAGGCTATAGGCCTTGTAGTATTTGCAAGGTACATGAGTGCATCAATTGCACTAAGATATGGTACTTCATAACTAATCCAATTCGATATATTTAGAATTTCAGCAAATAATCTATTGCTTTGAAAACTCTCCAAGAGTTCCAATGATTTTCAAGCAATAAACTTATACAGTATAAGGATTATAAATAAGTTTTCCAAAAACTTTTATATTCTTCAAGCAGTTTGAATCTTTAAAAGTTTTCACATAAGTTTTGTCAAGCGACAATATTCAACATTTCATGAGTGACATCTTCAAGTGTCTGGACTGCAAATCAAATAAGTTTTATGCTTACCAAAATGCATCCTTTTATATCACTTGATAAATGTTTCTACGTCAGCATGCTTAAATAAACGTAGAATTCAAATCCTCGTAATCTTTCACAATATTGCGCCAACATTGTGTCAAAGATATTGATGATATATCATTTCGTATTGGTTCATAATGTGATATAACATTTTGAGATCTCATCACTTTATTATTTTCAGGTACATGAACCTCTCATAAGGTTTCATGAAGTGTTATGTCGTAGACTCTTCAAGAGCACATTGCCTTCTTATCATGATTATTTTCTCCTTATCCTTTTCTAGGATTATTTTATTTGGAACCGATTGGTCTACCATGCTTCACGCATGCATAGACTTTATCCTTTAAGGACATAAAATAGGAGCACTTGCAGCTAAATATGAGATGTTTTTGGCATTTGACTTGAATTATCTTTTGAATGAGGATCTGATGATAATTCCTAACATATTTCTTAGTTGCTTATAATCTCCCCCTTATGTTAGGAAAACTAACAGACATCCTCCATCTTCTTAAAGGAATTCATCTTTGTGCATATGGTATATTCATTAATCGTATACCGCACATCAAAATTATTAGATGGAATAGTTGGTTCATGACCTTGAACCAATTGAGGGGGAAGAAATAATCATAATTTATTGGTCTAATGCATACAAGTGTTATTGTATGCAACATATCATATTTCAGACAAACACATGAAGCTTTGTTCTCAGTAACGATGGTTTAGCTATTTATCGAAGGCATTCAATATCAAACCATCATCATCAAGATAACTTTCTTGATTGAACAATCTGAAAATTATGTTCTTAACTCAATTTTATTGAGCAAGCAACTTTATGAATGTCAAATTGCAGGTTGACAATGAATGTACATGTGATCATCTTGTTGATGCATTTTTTCAACATATCACATGATAGGTGAACGAGCTCTTATTCACCTTTTATAATTTTCAGATTTGAAGGGATCCAATTCCAATATTAGTTGGTCCAACCAACTTATCAACAACAGACGACATAAAAAATTCTTGAAGAATCTTCTAGTTCTTCAATACATGCACATCTTTGAGATGTCACAATCGTTCATATAAATTTATGAACTTTTATTCTAGTAAACTCCAAGTTTACCATGACATGTACTTTTTCTTTAATAAATTTCAGATTTACTATTACATGAATAAATTTCAGATTTACTACTTCAGAAGTAGATTTTAAAATTATTCAACCTCTTTCGAAGGTGAGTTGTGATACAATCACAATTAAGTGCCCATTTGCATTAATAAGTTTCTCATTCCCCAGAAATGAAATATAGCAAATCGAGGCATACATATGATGTAGAGAATTATTTTTTCTCTAGCATATCTTATAATCATATAAGCGTGTGAAAATATCATCACTTTTGATGATCATTATCATATTGTCCCTCCATGCGTATATTCGTGCATTCAATCACTTATGTTTTTGAGATATATCATGCACCGCTACCACATACACCTCAAGAATAAAGTAATTTGTCATATTTCAGACTTATCATATATTGCTACCACATTCACTTCATGGAATGGAGCATATTCAATGGGTCGAACTTTATGACTTTACATCAAACACCCATTATTTTGCCTTAGCCATCACAATATCATCAATATTGTGTATTGAGATTCAAACTCAATATTTGATCCATATAAAGGCGTCTTAGGCATGAATCAATGGGACTTGAACCCAATATATTATCATCTTTTTTGATAATACTGTTCTTGAGGAATAAATTTAAAATATAAATGGTTTCAAACCAATTATTTTTTATTAAATCCAATAATAATAATATTAGTAGTAGCAAAAGAAAGATAAATAAAGAATTACTAACCTTGAAATCCTTCAGATTTATAATCTCACCTTGTTTGGCAGAGTCTCGTGCTGATAACATGTTATAAAGTAAGAAAGAATAAAGAAGAAGAAGTGTAGAGAGAGAAGAGAGAGTAATTCTTATTTTTCTTGAGGGATGAGAGATCATAAGATTGTAAATACAATGAACAAAACCCCTCTATTTATAGGAAAAATTTACTCCTAGTCTGAGTAAAAGACGAATGCTTCAAATCCTAATAGATATCAAAGTAGATCTTGATAGATCTTGATAGACATTCATTATAATGTAAATACATTTATAACACTTAGCTTAAATTTAAATCAGTAGGAGAACAAACACAATTTTCTTAGGTGTCACTTCACAGACTAACAATTTTTTTGTATGTTTGTGTACTTTATTTGTAAAAAATTGAGTATTGATTTTTCTCTCTCCGGTGTGTGGTTATTGGGGGGTTTACTCTGAATGTGTATAGTGTTTATACATCGCAGGTGGGCTTGGACGAGGAGAAGAAAATAAGATTTTAGAAGGCTTTGGACGAGTTGGTGAGAAATGTGTGCCTAGCTCCGAGAAGATTGTCGTAGCAGGGGATTTCAGTTGGCACATTGGGGTATTGCGGGGAGGCTATGACGATGTGCATAGAGGTTTTGATTTTGAGGAAAAGAATGAAGAGGGAGCTGCCCTACTGGATTTTGTGAGGCCTTTGGGATGGTATTGAATTCGAGCTTTCCGAAGGAGGAGGAACACCTAATTAACTTTCGAAGTGCGGTAGACAAGACTCAGATTGACTTTTTGTTGCTTAGTAAGGGGGATAGGGTGTTGTGTAAGGACTGTAAGGTCATTCCGAGTGAGAATCTTTTGAACCAGCACAGGCTTCTAGTGATGGACTTAGTTATCAAAAAGGGCAAGAAGAGAAAGGACTGGGAGGGTCGACCCAAAATTAAGTGGGGTGACTTGACGCTGGTTAGTGTATTGGAGATATGGGAAAAGGTGGCGGGAATGAGGGTGTGGGAGTGTAGGGAGATATGGATGGTATGTAGGATAGGGCTACCAATTGCATCAAAAAGGCTGCTAGAGAGGTGTTGGGTATTTCAAGGGGCAGATCTAGACAGTATCGGGGGAATGGTGGTAGAACGAGAAATTAAGAAGAAAGTGGAGATTAAGAAGGAGGCGTATGTTAAGTTGGTTGAGAGTAAAGATGAAGAGGAGAAGCAGGTGAATAGGGAGGATTACAAGTTATCTAGGAAGGAGGCTAAGTTAGCTTACGGTTGCTAAGACAGTAGAGTTTGAGAGCCTGTATACGAGGTTAGAGGAGAAAGACGGAGAAAAGAGGTTGTATAGGCTTGCTAAGGCTAGGGATCGAAAGGGTCGGGACATCGATCAAGTAAAGTGCATTAAAGGAGAGAATGGTAGAGTGCTGAAGAAGGACGTTCACATTAAGAGAAGATGACAAACGTATTTTCATAGACTCTTGAACGATGAGGGGGACAGAGACATTGAGTTAGGGGAGCCGGAGCACTCAGGGGAGTGTCGTGATTTTAGTTTTTGTAGATGTTTTAGGGTTGAGAAGTTCAGAGAGGCTATTCGTAGAATGCGGATGGGTAGGGCAACGGGGCCTTACGAGGTCCCGGTGAATTTTCGAAAGTATACTGGCGGGAAAGGTTTAAAGAAGTTGACTGATTTATTTAACAGCATTTTCAAGACTGTAAAATACCTGAGGTTTGGAGATGGAGTACTATGATTTCTTTATATAATAACAAGGTTGACATTCAGAGTTGCAACAACTATAGGAGTATTAAGTTGTTGAGTCACACTATGAAGATTTGAGAAAGGGTAGTTGAGCGGAGGTTGGGAAGGATCATGTCTATTTCAGAGAATTAGTTTGAATTTATGCCCGGTCGCTCGACGATAGAGGCAATTCACCTGGTACGGAGATTGGTGGAGCAGTATAAGGAAAGGAAGAGGAACTTACACATGGTATTCATTGACCTGGAGAAGGCGTATGACAAAGTCCCTAGGGAGGTTCTTTGGAGTAAGTCCCTAGGGAGGTTCTTTGGAGTGCTTGGAGGTAAGCGGGGTCCCGATAGTGTACATCAGATCTATTAAGGACATGTATGATGGTGCAAAGACTCGGGTGAGAATGGTGGGAGGAGATTCAGAATATTTCTCCGTCTTGACAGTGTTGCACCAGGAATCAACGCTTAGTCCATTCTTGTTTGCATTAGTGATGAATTTGTTGACGCAGGGTATTCAAAGAGAGGTACCTTGTATATTATTTACGGATGACGCAGTTCTGATTGATGAGACATGGGAGGTGTGAATGATAAATTAGAGGTTTGGAGATAAACCTTTGAATCAAAAGGGTTCATGTTGAGTAAGACTAAGACGGAGTATATGGAATGTAAGTTTACTGATTTGAGGTAGGAGGATGAGGTGGTAGTGAGGTAAGAATCCCAGGATGTTTGTAAGAGAGATATTTTTTAAGTATCTTGGGTCTATGATACAGGGGAATAGAGAGATTCACAAGAATGTATCTTACCATATTGGGGCAGGTTGGATGAAGCAGAGGCTCATATCGGGAGTGTTGTGTGATAAGAAGGTACCCCGAAGCTTAAAGGAAAATTCTACAGAGTGGTAGTTCGTCCAGCTATGTTGTATGGAGAGGAGTGTTGTCCAGTTAAGAACTCCCACATTCAAAGACTGAAGGTAGCGAAAATGGAGATGTTACGTTAGATGTGTGAACTTAATAAGGGAGATAGAGTTAGGAATGAGACTATCCGGGAGAAGGTGGGAGTGGCTTTGGTGGGAGGACAATGTTACGGGAAGTGAAGCTAATATGGTTTGGGCATGTGATAAGGAGAGGCACGGATGCCCTAGTTCATAGGTGTGAGAGGATAGCTTTGGATGGTTTCAAAAGGGGTAAAGATAGGCCGAAGAAATACTAGAGGGAGGTTATTAGACGTGATATGGAACAGTTACAGCTTACTAAGGACATGACCCTAGATAAGAAGATTATGGAGGACGCGAATTAGGTTAGAAAGCTAGTGCGTGTGGATGAGTCATAGCAAGTAGTTAGGAGAGTTTTGGTGTAGTCGGGCTAGTCATCTTAGTTAGGGTTGTGTCCATAGGTTGGGGTTGCTAGTTAGGAGGGTTTGGGTGGGTATCTTTGGTTTGTGAGTATATGGTATTACTCTGTGGTGTCATATTTCTGTTATTCCATCTATCCTGTTGCATATTTTATTACGACTTTGTTTACTATCCTTTATCTTGAGCCGGGGGTCTATCGGAAATAGCCTCTTTACTTCCTCGGGGGTAGCGATATGGACTGCGTACATTTACCTTCCCCGAACCCCACTACGTGAGAATACACTGAGTTTTTTATTATTGTTGTGCAGTGTGTAATATTCACTTTGACCACTTTGAGCAAATATGTGGATTCTTTATAAAAATAGCTAGAAGAGTATGTCCTTCTCTGCCCGACATTAAATAAGCATTCAATTTCCATTTTGAAGTCATTATATCCCGTTCATTGTCTCAATTGAGACCCTGCTTGATAGTCCACAATTTTGAAATAAGAAGTGATATAGATGATGCTCGGTCTAAATTATACTATATACGTATCTATTATTTACCTCGTTTTGTAATATTTTATTCATTGTTTGATTGATAATTATAATATATACTGGCGGTGATAGCCCCGTGCTGAGCACGAGCCCAAAATGTTAAGATTAATTTTTTTAATTATTATGAAATCAGTGATATAAATTGTCATAATTAAGTATTGATATATTTATATATAATATGAGTGTATTTAGAAATTTAATCGCAGTTTATATTCTCTCGGTAATTTTACTACCTAAAGTTTAGATCTTTCATTAAGCGTTAAAGAAATATATTTATGCATGAAGTGGAGTAAAAAAGTTAAATTATTTTAAATAATTTAAGTTTTTCATTATTCCGTTTTATAATACTTTTTCTTCTATTTCAATTTAAGTGGCACTGATATAACTTCGAGAGTTAAGCAAATATCACGATTGAAGTTGCGAAGCAGGCATTTCTTAAATGACTCATAATAACTAATTAGAAGTGATATAGAAAAATTGCTATAAAAAATACTTGTGAAAATAATATAAGTGGGCATCATATAAGATGTAAAGTTAATTTAAAACATTAAGAGTTAATTTATTATTTTATATCTATTTTACCTTTTCAATATTAATAATTTTTTAATAAGTTAATTTAAAATATTAAGAGTTAATTTATCATTTTATGTCTAATTTACCTTTTAAATATTATTAATTTTTTAATACTTAGATGACTTATAATAATTAATTAGAAGTAATATAGTAAAATTACGGTAGAAGCAGCTGAAGCAGACATGTCATTAATATCTATTTAAATTTTTAAATTAAATATTATTAATTCAAATACGTAAATCACATATAATAATTAATTAGAGTGATATAATAAAATCACAAAGAAAGCAGTGGTCGGAAGCATGTCGACCACCGAAACGAAAAAGCAGTTAAAAAAATAAAATTTAATTTTCTTATTTATGTATTTTATGCTTCATTTAGTTGTACCTAATAAAAATTGATATTTTGATTATTCATATCTTAGCTCGTAATTATGTATTTAATTTTTTATTTGAATTTATTCATTTAGATCTCAGAAGATGTACTACTTTCATACTTTCTTTTTGACACAAATATTACTATTGCAAAGTTCTTCATCCAATCATTTTTAATTTATAATTTTTGATCTACTTTTATCTTTGTTATTAAATATTATTTATAATTTAATACTTAAATGACTTATAATAACTATTTAGAAGCGATAATAAAACTATTATGAAAATGCTTATGAAAAAAATTAAGTGAACCTCATATAAGTCGTCAAGTTAATTTAAAACATCAATGATTAACTAATTAGAAATGATATAATAAAATTACTATAAAAAGTACATGTGAAAAAAATTTAAGTGAACCCCATATAAGCATCAAGTTAATTTAAAATATCAAGAGTAAACTTATAATTTTGTATCTATTTTACCTTTTTTTATGAAAGATTATCAATTTTCTAATGCTTAGATGATATATAATGCTTAATTAGGGGTGATATAATAAAATCACGATTGAAGCAGTCATATCATAAATGTCTATTGCATTTTTTTTAATTAAATATGATTGATTTTCTAATACGTAAATGACTTATAATAATTAATTAGAGATGATATAGTAAAATTACGATTAAAGCAGCTGACTATTTTACTTTCAGCGGATTCATTGCCGCTTGTATATTAGTAATAGATTTGAGCTTTATGTTGGTATATTTTGATGTTAATTAGGCGAGTGAGATATTTGGAGCTAAATCGGAGTTAAACGAACAATAAATACGAATGCAAGCGTCTCGATCGCACATCATTATAAGTTGAATTGCACTCGAAACTTAGTCATATTTAATTTAGAGAATGCTGTTGGTGAAAATCGCGTTCATGATGCATCAAAAATACCCCATAAAATTTATGCACACGGGGGCACCACCCAATGCCTGGCAGCCTGGAATTAGGTGGTGCGGTGGAGACAAATGTGGCGCCGTGCAGCCACCATTGACGCTAAACCACACCCTATATATCCCCAAACACGTTTTTTTAAAGATATTTTTGGAGGAAAGGAGAGCCCAACTTATAGAGAGGGCTTCAACTCAAATTCGAAGACCAACTCTTAACTAATTTGAATTAGTTTATTGTCATTCACACGCACACTCATCACTCATGGCTCATAAATATATGGCATAAATCGATTAATGTTAGTTTATTGCCATCGCAAAATCATGGTGCATAATAAATCATAAGTATGAATGTTCCAGAGTAGATACAATAATATTTTACTACAGCTAGCTAGTTATTTAAATGTTTCTAAAACGAGGACCTACGTTAGAAGTAGATTAATTAACCATAGTCATGTTCACACTAAATTTCCTCAGTTCTCATTAGCAATTATTGGTGCCATCTTCAGTAGTAATTTTAATTTTATAGATAGTAGACATTTTCAATAGCTCTCCCACCTTTGCGAAATTTCTTCAATCTTAACATATGATGGTTACAAGACCAACACGTTACATTACAAATGCAAAAGATGAGCTGGTCTTTCAGGGTACTCTTCAACTTGCAAAAGAAAAGCACCTCATTCTTCCCTTGCAAATCAACATCAACTCAGAGGTAATTCTCCACATACTGTAACACAAAAATATTACTTGTACCTCACATATTATTGATGATTGCATGTCTCTTCTAATGGACATATATGGCACGTATATATAAAAAAGCTAACCGAATGGCTTGTCTTTTAACAAAATATTGTTGTGGAATAGTACGTAGTTGTGATTTTACTTCTATCAATCATGGTTGCCTTCGATATATTTTCATCACCAAACGCTTATGTGTTAGTAGTCATTCATCGTTTGTGGAATGGGCTATTGGAATCATATCTTTTCTGGTTTTACCTCATAAGCTAATTTTTAAAATTGAATTAGGTTCAAGATGATCTATTTGCTTTAACATAACATGGTAACATAAGTCAAGGTTATTCCAATTCTTGATTTAATTACCTTGTAGTAAGCTCCTGTATTATGTTAATTCACACTCCTCTTGATGGGTCTAATTAAGTATCCAGGGTGATAGAGAGGTTGTTTGTAGTTCCTCATTGTTTGTGAAATGAATAATTGGGATCGTTGTACATGTTATCTGGGCATTGCTTACCTAAAATAATTATTTCCTCTGTATCAATTTGCTTGACTTAATTCGGAGTATGAGAGTCAAGTTGATTAATATATGACATGAATTCAGATGTAGAATATAATCTCATTTTTTAAAAAAGTAAATTTATACATTTAGAAGTTACTAGTTAGGTGTACGCGTTTTGCGCGTGTATCTCACTCTAATGAATTCAAATGTTACAATAAACAAAATATTTGTTCAAATTGATAAAGATGCGTATAATAATTAAATTCAACATCTTTTGAATATGTAAAGATGGAGAATTTATTTAATTAAACCTAACATTTACCAAAAAAAATTTGCAAAGCCTATTGGCATTCATCTACCATCTGTAAGCTATAACAAAACAATATAATAATAGAGATATATGAAAACAATACAATTAAATCTAACCTTTACAAAAAAAAATTCTCAAAGCCGACGGGCATTCATCTAACAAAATAATACATCTAAACCTAACCTTTACATAAAAAAAAATTCTCAAATCAGAGATATCAAAACAATACAATTAAATTTAATCTTTACCTGAAAACTTTTTTTAAAATCAGTCGATATTTATCTATTAAGTGTAAACTATAACAAAACAATATGATAAAAGAGATATCAAAACAATACAATTAAATCTAACCTTTGCACACAAAAATTTCTCAAAACTGATCATCATTCATCTACGACCTGTAAACTACCATTTACGACCTATAAACTACCACAAAATAATACACTAATAGAGATACTAAAACAATACAGTTAAACCTAATCAAAAGGGACGACTTGAATGAAAACAAAATAAGAAAATATAGTAGAAGTAAAAAAAGATATATATACAACATGAAAACAAAATAAGAAAATATAGTAGAAGTAAAAAAAGATATATATATATATAACCAGAAACAGTATTTTTTACAAAAGTAAAAATCTTCATAAATATTTGTTCGTGTAGTAAATATAAGGTAGAGTAACATATTTATTTTAAAATTCTAATTATGGTATATTAGAGATAAGAAGGGAAAAATGATTTATCTTTACTAAAAATACTAAAGGAATTTTATACCTAAGTAAATTATACTACTATCACACATCCCTATTAAAATAAGGAAAGAAAATTGATTTACCTTAATTAAAAAATAGTACACGTAATTTATAATTTTTCCAAAAATATAAATTATAAGAAAATTTTTAAAAATCAAATTTCCAAGTTGTGTCTTTTTCCTATAGAAAATTTGATCAACTTATATGAATTCAAGTATCATAAATGAATATTAAAAAGAAAAAAAAAAACTGTGATAACCTTCTTTTGGTAACTTAATGACTGGAGGATTTATTCAACCGAATAATGTCTAGCTTTGCATCGTTTGATACTAAAAACAGTATACGTAATTTATAATTTTTTTAAAAATATAAGTTATTAATATTTACTTCTATGATTGTATTTATTTGTCATATATAAGGTACTATAATTAAGATTTTTTTACTAATGGTGATTTTTTATTTTTCCAAAAATATGTATTATTAGTATTTATGTATAATTGTAATTTAAAAAAATAGTAAAAATACTATTTTGTTTAAAGGAGAGTTTAATGAAAGGTAAAAATTTCAAATCACTTTTCTAAGGGTCTTCACACTTTTAATATATTAATTATTAATTATTAATTATCGATTATAGATATATATATATATATATATTATATTATATATTATTGTTATATATAATATATTATATTATATTATATTATATATATATATATATATATATATATAGAGAGAGAGAGAGAGAGAGAGAGAGAGAATAGATGTAAATATAAATATAGATTATAGATTATAGATTAGTGTTAATTTAGGAGTCCTAAATTTAATAAAATAATAATTATATTATAAAGACTTTTAATGATGGACAAAAAATTTGAATCTCTTTTCTAAAAGTTTTCACACTTTTAATATACTTTACCTTTAAAAAAAAAAGAATAACCATATATGAAAAAGAATTTTTTCATAAAATAAAATTGTTTTAAAAAAAAAAAGAATAACCATATATGAAAAAGCTTTTTTTCATAAAAGGAAATTATTTTCTACCAATAAAAATAATTTCAATTATAATAAAAGGATCAAAGCATCCGAAAAAAAGAGACCCAATTTTAAAACATTGAACAATGAATGCTCAAAATTTAATCAAAAGTGACCAGTGGTATTTTCTCATTAAAGTGATTAGTGGTATTTATATTAGGGATTAGAATACCGTCTTTTTTTCTCCATAAATATTAGAATGTAACATATTTGTTTTATATTAGGATACAATTTAACTAATTTTAAAATATATTAAATAAAATAATGAAAAGACGATTTTGTCTTAAGT
Organism: Capsicum annuum; assembly: GCF_002878395.1. Lineage (NCBI taxonomy): Eukaryota > Viridiplantae > Streptophyta > Magnoliopsida > Solanales > Solanaceae > Capsicum > Capsicum annuum. The sequence goes on from NC_061114.1 coordinate 181,429,758, forward strand.
AAAATCTTTTAATGAAGGACAAAAAGTTTAAATCTCTTTTCTAAGGGGTTTACACTTTTAATATATTATAGATTATAGATTATAGATATAGATTTTTATAGATATAGATATAGATTATAGATACAAAAAATATTATAAAATACAGTAATTAATAATTTAAAATATTAAAAGAAATTATAATAAAAAATATTTTTAAAATATCTAAATTATAATCAAGACAGACAAGTTGAAACAAAATGAAAATCTTTCAGGATCAAGTAATGGGGAGTAGCTACTTACTATTTTTCATAATACATTGTATTGTATTGTGTTGCATTGTATTAATATCGTATTATACTTTTTAATGAATACAACGTTGGATATATCATATCCATAGGATAAATCTACAAAAAGTGTAGAATACATGAATAAAACTATTATAAAAAGGTATGATAAAGAATAAATTAAGAATATTCGATAATAAGTAAAAATAAAATGAAAACAAAGATAACAACACGATCATACAAAATCAATCGTTACATAAAAAGGACTTTTCATCATCACATCAACAAATTTTAATAATACAGCTACAATAATATTGAAGTAACAAATAAAATAAACATTGCAAAACTTACAACACAATACAATAGCATGGGTAACAACCATATTCCAAACACATAAGAGAACTTTTGTCCTTTTAAAGGGAAAATTTTAACATGGGTGAGGCACAGGTAGTAGTTGTGTGAGGGATTTTTAAATTGGCAAAATAATATGTTGTGGGATTCATTTTATTAACTTAATTAACTTGTTCACTTCCTCACCAATTTATCTTTTTCTTTTTTCCATTTTATTTATCTTTCTTCGTTACTCTTCTCTTTTTTTTTCCACATTTTTTGGATTAATGTTTTGTAAAATCAATTTGACCATTCCCTTAATTTTGTTTATGGTTCGTTAAAGATTCAATTTTTTTTTTGTATTTGTTAACGAGTAAAAATTAAATATTATTTTTAATACTACTTTCATACTTAAATAAATACATAAGATATTACAATAACAACAAAATATCCCGTGTATTCACACATAATAGGGTTTGAAGATGATAGAATGTATGCAGACCATACCACTACCTCAGATGAAGTAGAGAGGTTGTTTCTGATAGACCCTCGGTTTAGAAAAATACCTAAGATATTAATTTTTAAAATTTTCAATGTGAGAAAATTGGGTAATTTTTTATTTTTTTTTGCTAGAAAACTTTCAATAAGAAAATTTTAAAATGAGAAACTAGATTAAATGAACAAAAGTGAAATTTAAAAAATTCGTAACTGGGTTCAACTTAATTTAGTGATACTAAAAATAACTTATGATTTGTCCATAAACTCTAAATATTTATGTAATTTAATAACACATGAAGGTCTTTCACTATTTTGTTATGAGTTTATTTTTTTATACATAAATTAAATTGTGTTTGTATTAAAAACTTATTTTACTAAATTAATCCTATTAATTATATTTTAAAAATTTAAATTTAACTGCTAATACTTTATATAGTTATTTAGTGATAAATATTAAAGAAATAACATGAAATTTTCATTTGTTAAAATAAATAAATAAAGAGAAAAGTTATTTTTCAGACCAAATAAATAAAATTGAGGGAGTAATAAAATTCATTTTAAAACAGATTAAAACAAAAGAAAACTGTCCAAAAAAAAGAACTTGAAAAAATATAAGTGAGAAAAGAGATACTAATCTATATTTATATCTATAATCTATATGTATATCTATCTATATCTATAATTTATAATTTATAATCTATAATCTTTATCTATAGTCTATAATCTATAATATATTAAAAGTATGAAGGGCTTTAGAAATGTTGTTTGAACTTGTTGCATTTCATTAAAAGTCTTTGTTTTAGACAAAATCATCCTTTTATTATTTCTTTCTAATATTTAAAAGTTAAGAATTAATTAAATATATTTATGGTAAGACATTTTCTTATTAGAAGTGATCAAAATTAATGGCAATTAATACTTTTTTATTTTAAGAATTCTAAATCAACTAAATTTGATTTTAAGAAGATTTGAAAAATCTAGAAATAACATAAAAGCGTTAGAATAAGAAAAATTTAAGAAATATCAACTTTTTTAAAAGTAAAATATATATGTGCTTACACATAAATATATATTTATATTTACATTATTATATTAAAGTGTGAAGAATTTTTTAAAAGTGATTTAAACTTTTACACTTCATTAAAAATCTACACAATACATAAATCATTTAATTTTAAATAATTAAACGTTACACATGCGAGACACGTGCAATTAAACTAGTTAACCAAAAAATAAAAGAGACAGAGAAAGACTGAAATATACTTTCTCTGTTTCAATTTATGTGTTAGTTTTAATTTTTAGATTCAAATAAATTTATTTTGATAGTAATTTTTCATATATTTTAAAAATATTTTGAATTGACCAATAATTGTGATTTATAGTAATTTTTACTTAATTTTTGAATATATAAATTTTACTTAATGATTATATGCTCAAATTTATGATTAAATTTAAATTGTTTGATTCTTAAAAAATGAAAAATAATACATAAATTTGAAAAGAAATTAAAATAAAGAAGTACAGGAAAAAAAAAAAAGAAAAAAAACGAAAAGGGCAAAATTAGCGGCACTAAGAATGAGGAGATGAAGAGGGGTACATTTACTGACACAAAGAGGTCCATAAATAAATGGTATCTCATACAATTATTATTGATTGAATCTCACCCATGTTAAAATTTTCCCTTTTAAAGTATAAAAAATATCCATGTTGACCAAAAAAATAAAAATCCACAAATAAAAGGGGTAGAATTAGAATTCAAGCAAACAAAAGGACTATAAAAACAATTTACTTCTGCTTGGGGACCATAGATTTTGTGCCTACTACCCGTTTGCCACTTGACACTCAACAAATGAATAAAAAGTGCGATGGGTTATAGGAGAAAGTGCCAATAGTTGACGTGGTCCCTACCTATTCAGATTTTTCTTTCCCATCACATGACAAATAATACTGTACTTTACCTACTGAATCTTGAGGAATCCAATTGCTCTTCTTTCATTGGTTGCTGATACGTATCTTTTTCCCTCCTTTCCTTTTATTCTCTATTCTTAAATATTTTTTTATTTTTCAAAATTACTTTTCTATATTATCTTGACAATTGGGACCTACGTCACGAGGCACCTAAGTTGTACCAGGGGCGACGCTATAATGTTATTTATAAGGAGATTTGAATGAATCTAATTAGGGTGTAAATAGGTCACATTGATTTGATTTTTATTGAAAAAAAATTAAATTAATTATGTTGATTTATTAAAATTATAAATTAAATTAATATAAAATATATTTTTTTGGTTTAGATTTTAATCAGTTTTTTTGATTTTTTTGTTTTTCTTATTTTTTTTTATAATCTTTATTTTTTAGAATTATATTGTGATTGAACACTAGATCAAGTATATTTTCAACCCATGTGCTAATGAAAAATCACAATTATAAAAAATTGAAGAGCGAAAAACTCTCTTGAAACTAAAAAATAAGATGAAGAGTGAAACGTTTAGATTTTAATTTTATATTGGGTTTTGAATTATTTTATTAACAATTAATGGATAAATATTACAACTTAAAGGCCCGAATATGAATATATTAGTTTGATAATGATCGAGTGACATTGCTTCTTCGACCCGAACCGAGAAATCCCTTAGATATGATGCAAAAGGGTTCTTGGTCTATCCTTGATCAGAGATTTCTCTATGAAACGGAGTTTGAAGAAGGGGAGGGAGACGGAGCCCTTGACCCGCAGGAGGATTTATTCAATCACATAGTTTGGGCTCCTAAAATATAGAGCCCTTGGGGCTTTCTATTTGATTGTATCGGAAGGCCCAATGGATTGGGATTTCCCTATTGGTCCAGGTCATTTTGGGACAAGCGGATCATTTATGATGAAGAAGATGAGCTTCAAGAGAATGATTCGAGGTTCTTGCACAGTGGAACTATGCAGTATCAGACACGAGATAGATCTTCCAAAGAACAAGCCCTTTTTCGAATAAGCCAATTCATTTGGGACCCTGCAGATCCACTCTTTTTCCTATTCAAAGATCATATATATACATATATATATATATATACACACACACACATCTACTTTATAAATATTGAAAAATTAATAAAACTAATTGAAAAAGTATTTAAAAAATAGATTATAATTAATATTTTATGTATAAAATGTTAAATTATATATATACATATATACATATATATATATATATATATATATACATATACATATATATACATACATACATACATACATACATACATAAAAAGGACCCTAAACTTGACACCAAATTATAACTTTGACCTTAAACTTTGGCAGTGCATAAATATGACCTTTAACTATTTAAAACTGCACAAATATAACCTTCAATCCTACGTGGCAAAACGCGAGTTCAACACGCAAAACTGGGCGCGTCCAGCTTAAAATCTAAGGGCATAATGCATAAATATGACCTTAAACTTTAACAGTGCATAAATATGACCTTTAACTATTCAAAACTGCACAAATATGACCTTTAAATGACTCTTCACTATTTTTTTTATTATTTTCGGTCCAAAGATGAAAATGACATCTATTTTTTTTGTCATTGCGGAAAAAGAGCAATATTGAAGATTTATTAATTAGGCGAGTCAGCCTCGTATGAAAAAATCGAGCGGGTATGTATATCTATTATAAAGCAGAGGACGAATTTAAGTTATATAATATATCTAAATATTATTTATTTAAATATTAAATTAAAAATGAAACTACACTAATAATAAAAAAATTATAATTTTAATAAAACGTTATTAAATTAATGTTATTAAGGATCGTAGTAGTAGTAGTATATTAAATTAACGTTATTAAATTAACGTAATTAAAATGTTATTAAATTAACTTTATTAAAATGTTATTAAATTAACTAGGGGCGGACCTACGTGGTTGCCATGAGGTTCACCCGAACCCCCTCGGTAAAAAATTACGGTGTATATATATGAGATAAAAAATGTATATTTATGTACATTTATTAATGTTGAACCACATGAAACAAGGCACTTAGATAGCCCAGTGGTGTTATTTGCTCTTCTTGGGCGCTTTCTTCAGCCTACTGTACGGGTTCAATCCCTGCTAGTGGCTGTTTTTTTTTTAATTAAAAAAAGTTAGGTGTTGCTGCTATAAAAATAAATTAAAAAATAATAATTTTTTTAAATTAAAATTAGATGCTGCTACTATTGAAATAAATAAAAAAAAAATTATTATTATTATTATAATAATAATAATAACTACAACAACAACAACTATTCTAATAAAAAAAAAATACATTGTTTTAACACAAAAATTAAAACTTTGACAGTGCACAAATATGACCTTTAACTATTCAAAACTGCACAAATATGACCTCTCTCCAAGTCAGCTCTTTTAACGACGTGGCACCGTGTGATTGAATTATCTTTCCACGCAGGCGCGAGTGGGACTCACGCATGGGGTTGCAAAATCGGAGGTCATATTTGTTCAGGTTTTGAATAGTTAAAGGTCTTATTTGTGCACTATCAAAGTTTAAGGTCAAAATTATAATTTGGTGTCAAGTTTAGAGT
>NC_061114.1:181435511-181480181 GCF_002878395.1 Capsicum annuum
GGTTGCAAAATCGGAGGTCATATTTGTTCAGGTTTTGAATAGTTAAAGGTCTTATTTGTGCACTATCAAAGTTTAAGGTCAAAATTATAATTTGGTGTCAAGTTTAGGGTCATTTTTATGTATTAACTCTATATATATACATACATACGCGCGCGCGCGCGCACACACACACACACACATATATATATATATATATTATGTCGGTTTGATTTGGGTTGGGTTTGATTTGGTTTGTGTGGTTATAAATTATTTAATAAAAAATTAAGAATAAAATAAAAAAATTCAAAAATAAGTTATTACTTATTACATATAAACAGAGTCGTATATAAATTAAAATACAAGGAATACTCATTTTGAGGCGAGAAGGATGAGGTGGTTTTTATTTGTGCTTGATTTAACTGGTTATTAGAACTAACCAATATATAATAATAAAGGAGGAACATAAATAAGGTGATGTGGCACCTCTCTATGGCCTCCATTTTTCTTTTTCTTTTTTTTTCTTTTTTTGAGATTTTTATTTTATTTTTTTCCTCTATTTTTTTCAAGAGTCAATTAATTTCTTTAACAATTTAAATAATTATATCAATTACTATTTCATTTAGTCATATTCTTTAATATACAAACTTAATGGTCTTTATTTTCATTACTTTCATGACTTTTGATGGTCATAACTCCTAAATTATAGAGTATTAAGTAATATTCATGATACCCTTTGATATTCCATATTTTTGTCCAATAAATAGAGACATTATGAGTATTTTTTTCCTCCATCGTCAAGATTAAGGCTATTTCTTTCATTATGTATTGTTTAGAACTTTCATTCTTTAAACTTTCATATATTTTTTTATCAAAAAAATAAATAAAAAATATTTGTATCTTCAAAAAAAGTGTGAATTTGTTGAAGAAGAGACATTCGACATTGACGATACATTAGCATATTTAATCGTTGTTATTCTTTATGGTGTTTGCTTTTAACTTGAATATTGTGGATGTCTTCATAGTTTTTGGTGCCCTTTTACTTTTCATGTTGTGATCTTCCTATTCACTTTCTATTGACGTTTGATTCATTTACTTTAAGTTTCTTAATTTGTTTATGAAGACAATGTCATTATACTATAAAAACATGTCTTACCATGCAAATGAAGGATTTATATCAGACAATGCCTTAGAAATCTTCTCGTTGCATCTTTTTAATATTATATAATTACTTTTTAATTATTGAAGTGCTTCTAAGCCAAAATAACTTTTAAACACCTTCACAATGCAAATCCGGGTATATTAATATCAGCTTAAATATTTATTTGTTTGCCAATTTAAATAATAGGTAGAACTATTATAGAGATGGAAATTCTGAAACTCACCACGATATAGCTCGAGCAAAAATATAAATTATTATCTATAATCTTAGATTTAAATCGATTAGTCATAATCATATAGAGAAATTAAAATTTCTCAGTCACTTAGAAAATAAAGAGAAGAAAATATATTTATTTTTAAATCTCTTAATTATTTGTAAGAATATGATGTACAAAAATAAAAATTGCTTACAAAAGATCATAAAACTAAACAAATTATAACGAATAGTCGAATGTATGTTGACAGTTTTAACTCAAGATTAATGCACGTTGCATGATGGATAATTATTTAAGTGCTTTTAAAATCTAATTAATTTTTCAACATGAAACAAATAATTAAAAAAATATATAGAAAAGGTAAAATTTAAATACAAATTCTAACATGAGAGGTTTTTTCCCTAATAACAAAATATTTTGGTATGTGTAATGAAATCATTTCAAATTTTATTTTTCTAATTCCTCTTAATTCTCTTTTCTCTACTTTTCCACTTTATTTTTTGTGAATTTAATATATATTGAATGTGGTATTTATTTGAAAATTTTAATATAATCTTTAATCTTTGTATATATATATAAATCAATAGGTTTTATTCAGTAAACTTCAACTTAACTATTCTTTTTGGTCATAAAAGAGGTGATATGACACCTCTTTACAACTTTCATTCTTTTTTTCTCATTTTTTGAGGCTTTTTTTCCTTTTTGAGATATTTTTTAAAGTTTTTATTCATAACCTATTTAATAAATTACTTTAAAAACCTCACTAAATACATGCAAGAGTTAAAACCCACGTTTGACAATCAATTTAATCTTTAAGGACTCAATGGAAGGAAACTGACTCGATGGAAGGAAACTGACTTAGCATAACTTACTTGAACACATGACTAACATCATAATTCATAATACATTTATTGAAGCATTCCATCAAACATGTAATAGGCATAAACTTGTACATACATAGGGATTTCATGATATCATGCTAGTTAGGAAATTTTCCTTCATCTAGACATCTTATAAAACATATTGTAGGCATGGAACATGTAACTATTATTATACAACAATTAAACATCATGGTCACATTCTAATTTCATCATTCAAGGGTTTAATCATAGGGTAGCATGAATATATATCTATAATAATTAAACCCACTTAGAAATTATCATCCAACATGGAGTAGAATTCAATTTCCCATTTATCAACATGAACAAGAATAGGCAAATCATGAAAACATGAAGAAAATCCATAACTTATAGTTGAAAAAGGGATTCTTGGACTTTATGGACGAAAGGGGTTCATGAATGAACACTATGCATACCTGGGTTATGATTCTTGAACTTGAAGAATTGGAAATCCCCTAGTTCTGAAGAAGATTGGATTTTGTTCTTGGAGATTAAGGTTAGAGAGAAACTCTATTATTTGTTGTGAAATTATAATGAACATAATGGCTGAAATTGTGTATTATTGGGTATATATAGGTGAGTGGTAAATGATCAAAATACTCCTGTTAAAATGATTTAAAATAACTGAGAAAATTATCCAACGGTGGGGTGCGACGGTCCATCGCTGGATCGACGGTCCATCGGACTGGGACAGAACTGGGACTCACTTCCTCTGAGTGACGATGGGGTGCGACGGTCTGTCGCTGGGTCGACGGTCCGTCTGACCTCGCCGTCGTACATTTCCAGAAAGTGGACTTACTGCCTCGATGCGAAGGTCATGGTCGACGGTTCGTCGCTTGTCCGACTATCCATCGCCTGCATCGTCGAACCTGGACGGTTTTTCTGCTTTCTGTATTTCAGCCATAACTTTTTCACCTGACACCGAATTTTGATAAAATTGGTATCGATGGAAAGCTTAATCAATTTCTCACGTGATGAAAAGTGAAAATCTCAAAAATACCACGTGTACAAAAATAGATTCGTATTTTAAAGCAAGTTCTAACATCTTTGAGATGATTTCAAGTTAAGAAAAGGCACGGGTATTACAATATCTCCTCCTTGAGAACATTCGTCCTCGAATGAGACTAACTGAGAGAGAAAACAATAAGCTGAACATGAACTGAACATGAATGACTGAAACATGATCTCATGACTGACATAACTGACAAGCTGAACATATAATGTTGAACATGCATATCTGATGTATATGTGATTGATTCATGAACGCATAACTGGGTGTTTTGAGGAACCAAGTTTTCTCACAACGAGAATGCATGTCTGATGCATAATTACATAACTAAACTGATACATGAATGCATGACTGAATATGCAATAGTACTTGATACCAAGTTAGTGATGAATACTGAACATGAAACTGAGTAAGCTTAAGGAGAACTGTTACCTTAAGCTTAATCTGAGTTGGCAAAGAAGAGGTGAGAATACTTGGTACGCATGTCTGCTTCTGTTTCCCAAGTAGCTCCCTCGACTGACTGATTTTGCCAAAGAACTTTAACTAGAGGGACTTCTTTGTTCCTCAATCTATGAGTCTGATAGTCTAAGATTTAGATTGGAATCTCTTCATAAGGGAGGCTATTCTGAACATCTATGCTCTAGATAGGGACTACTACTGATGGGTCACCTATACACTTCTTGAGCAAAGACACATGAAAGACTGGTTGAACTGAGGCTAAATTTAAAGGCAATTCGAGTTCATAAGCTACCTTGCCAAAGCAACTGAGAATCTTGAAGGGACCGACATATTGGGGATTGAGCTTTTCCTTCTTGCCGAATCTCTTCACTTCCTTCATGGGAGAGATCTTGAGGTAGACATGATCACCAATCTTGAACTCGAGATCCTTTCTACGAACATCTGCATAAGACTTTTGTCGGCTCTGAGCAGCCCGGAGTCTTTCTCTGGTCAACTGGACTTTTTCTAAGGTGTCGAATACCAAGTCAGGACCTATGACTGAGGCCTCACTAACGTGAACCAATCAATTGGAAATCTACATCTCATACCATAGAGAGCTTCGAATGGAGCCATCTGAATACTGGAATAATAGCTATTATTGTATGCAAACTCAATCAAAGGCAAGTGGTCATCCCAACTCCCTTTGAAATTAATCTCACACTCCCTTAGCATATCTTCTAAAGTCTGAATGATCCTCTCTACTTGACCATCTGTTTGAGGATGAAAGGTTGTACTAAGATAAATTTAGGTACCAAAACCCTTTTGGAAGGCTTTCGAGAAGTGAGAGGTAAACTGGGTACCTCTGTCTGAGATAATAGACAACGGAATATCGTGAAATCTGACCAACTCCTTGATATTGAGTTTGGTGTAATCCTCAATTAAATAAGAGGTATGAACTGGAAGGAAATGAGCTGATTTGGTCATTCTGTCTATAATGACCCAGACTGAATCATGCTGATAATGAGTTCGAGGCAAACCCGTCACGAAGTCCATGTTCACTTTTTCCCACTTCCAAGTAGGAATAATGAACTCTAGGACCTCTAGACTTCTGATGGTCTATCTTAACCTGCTGACATGTAGAGAACTTAGCCACAAACTTTATAACATCTCTCTTTATCCCACTTCACCAATAGATCTCCCGTAAGTCGCGGTACATCTTAGTGTCCCCTGGATGAATAGAGTAGCTCGTACCATGTGCTTTTTCAAGAATTCACTGCCTTAAGTCATTTAGGTCTGGAACACAGAGACGACCTTGATAACGAAGAACACCATTTCTCCCTTGGGAGAAAATCTCTATTTTCTGATTTTGAACTGGCTCTTTCAACTTGGCAAGGCTGGGATCTCTATCTTGATTTTATTTTACTTCAAAAACTAGAGATGATTCTGAACTACTCTGAACACATACACCACCTTCTGAAGAACTGACCAAGCGAACACTTAGTCTGGCAAGCTGATGAACTTCTTGACCTAACTTCTTCTTACTATCCTCCACATGAGAAACACTACCCATGGACAGTCCACTGAGAGAATCGTACACTATGTTGGCCTTGCCCGAATGATAAAGGATACTCATGTCATAATCTTTCAAGAGCTCTAGCCACCTTCTCTGACGAAGATTGAGATCTTTCTGAGAAAAAACATACTGAAGGCTCTTATAATCCGTGAAGACATCTACATGAACACCGTAGATATATGCCTCCAAATCTTCAAGGCAAAGACTACGGTTGCTAACTCAAGATCATGAGTTGCTAATTCTTCTCATGAGATTTAAGATGTCTGGAGGCGTAGGCTATGGCCTTACCATGCTGCATAAGGACACAATCTAAACCCACTCTGGATGCATCATAATACACCACGAACCCATCAGAACCATCTGGAAGAGCTAAGACTGGAGCTGAGGTGAGTCGAGTCTTCAACTCCTGAAAACTCTTCTCACAAGGATCTGACCACTGAAACTTGACTTTCTTCTGAGTCAATCTGGACATAGGAGATGTAATAGAAGAAAATCCCTTAACAAACCATCTGTAATAGCCATCCAAACCCAAGAAACCCCTGATATCTGATGGAGAGATAGTGCGAGGCCAATTTTTTACTGCTTCGATCTTTTGAAAAGCTACTCTAATGCTATCACCGAAAATGATATGGCCAAGGAATGCTACTGACCGTAGCCAAAATTTGCATTTACTAAATTTGGAAAATAACTGGTGATTTCTGAGAGTCTGAAGTACTATTCTGAGATGGTCTGCATGATCGTGCTCAGTGCGGGAATAGACCAGAATATCATATATGAAGACTATGATGAACATGTCCAAGTACTGCTAGAACACACGGTTCATCAAGTCCATGAAAGCGGTTGGGGAATTGGTAAGACCAAAAGACATGACTAAAAATTTAAAGTGACCATACCAAGTATGGAAAGCTATTTTTGGGATGTCATATTCTCTGACTCTGAGCTGATGATAGCCGAATCTGAGGTCTATTTTAGAGAAATAACTGACACCCTGAAGTTGGTCAAACAAGTCATCAATTCTGGGAAGAGGATATTTGTTCTTGATCGTGACCTTATTAAGTTGACGGTAGTCTATACATATTCTGAGAGAACCGTCTTTCTTGTGCACGAATAAGACTGGTGCGCCCCACAGGGAAATGCTGGGTCTGATGAATCCCTTATCTAAGAGATCTTTCAACTGTTCTTTTAATTCTCTGAGTTCTTCTGGTGCCATTCTATATGGCAGAATAGAGATAGGCTGAGTGTCCGAAAGAAGATCAATGTCGAAATCTATTTCCGTTTCGAGAGAAATTCTTGGAAGATCTTCGGGAAAGACATCTGAATATTCATTTATGACTGGAACTGATTCAAGATTGGGAGTCTCAGAAATGGAATCCTTAACATGAACCAAATGATAGACACATTCCCTATATATCAATTTTCTCGCCCACAGGTAGGAAATAAGTTGACCTCTAAAAGTGAATACACTACCCTACCACTCTAGGACGAGTTCATTCAAAAACTGAAACTAGACTATTCTATTTCTGCAGTCGACTGTGGCATAGAAGGAATGAAGCCAATTCATGCCAAGAATAATATTAAAATTAGTCATCTCTAATTCGACTAAGTCTGTTGAAGTGACTTTCTGAAATACCATAATCGGGTAGTTCCTGTATACCCGCGGGGCTATGATGGTTTTACCCACTGGGGTAGATACTGAAAAAGGCTCTGCTAGAATTTCGGGACTGATTCCAAAATCTACTGCTATATAAGGAGTAACAAAAAACAAGGAAGCTCCTAGATCTAGCAAAGCGTAAACATGCACATAAAATATCAGTAATGTACCAATAACTACATCAGGAGAATTTTCCTGATCCTGTCGGGACTGAAGAGCATAGAAACGATTTGGGCGTTGCCCACTAATAGCACTGGAGGTGTCACTCTACTGACTTGGGCGACCGGACTGAGCTGAGGAGAGATTCTGTTGACCCTGAGGACCTGGCTGAGGACAGTCTCTAATTCTATGGCCTGGCTTGACACAACCGAAACAAATGCCACTACCCGCTCTACACACACCTTAATGGTGCTTATCATAAGTCTGGCAAAGAGGATAGGTGTGGGCACTACTAACACTGCCTTAGGACTTAGAGCTTGGTGCTCTATCTCTGTTTCCCTCTCTGAAATTAGGAACTGAAGCACTGGCCGTGGAAGGAGCTGGAACTGATGACTTAGGACAAAACTGAGAACGATTTTCTCCTTCTGATTTAGGCTGAGCAAAGTTGAAACTACCTGTCTTCGCCATCTTATTCTGTTTCTCTCTCCTTTTAATTTTTTGCTTCTTTATCTACTGAGCATGGGTCATAAGTCTGGCTAAAGTCATGTCACTGTTTAGCATGGCGGATCTGCACTCATTAACCATGTTATCGTTCACCCCGGAGACGAATTTACTCATCCTTGACCTACTATCTGCAACCACATGAGGGGCATATCTGGCTAATTGAGTAAACTTGAGAGAATACTCTTTCACTGTCATATTGCCCTGCCTGAGGTTGATGAACTCTAACACCTTGGCTTCTCTAAGCTCTAGGGGAAAGAATCGATTAAGGAAAGCTGAGGCAAACTTCTCCCACTCAACTGAACCTGCATCGTCTGCCCTTTCAGACTTCCACTACTTGAACCAAGTGTGAGCAACGTCCTGCAACTGATATGCAGCTAGCTCAGCACCCTCAACAGTAGTCACCCCCATTATATCTGTCACTTTCTGCACTTGATCTAGGAATTCATGTGGGTCTTCGTCTGTCTTAGACCCGAGAAAGGTTGGAGAATTCATTCAGGTGAAGTCCCAAATTCTAGCTACAGCTGAATTGGCCACTGGGTTGGCCAGAACGACAGCTGGTCATTAATTTTGGGCAGCTACTGAATGAGCAAGAGTGGTGAATGCGGTCCTGAACTCCGCATGAGAAATGTGATCGCCCAAAGGTTCTTCGGGCTTAGGGACTGAGGGAGGCATGTTCTGAAATAAAGAGAAGAAATGGATTAGACTGAGATTGAGTTGAGATTATGCTCACTGGCACGACATGAATACTGAAAGAGGAGAAACTGTTCCTAAAATATCTTATAGCCTCCTGCACATAAATATGGCGTGCAACATACCCATGTACAAGACTCTACTTGATGCGGCTTTCAGACTTCCTAGGATTCTATTGAACCTTAGGCTCTAATACCAAGTTTGTAACACCCCAAATCTGGTACCCAGAATGTTACACAGTGCTCATGACCCCGAAGGACCACAAGCTAACCCATGACTGATATTTGTACCTGTATACTGCATAATATATTGAACTAAAGATGCGGAAACATGAACTAAAAGGTCATAAGGTTCAAAACTGAGATATAGCTATTAAATCATAACATCTAGTGGGGTATGAAATACCCAAAGCAAAACTGAAATAACTGTCTGAACATAATAGTCTAGAAAGCCTCTAAACATGACTGAAAATATCTGAGTGAGGAGTTGATGAGACATGTCCCCAACTAACTCCAACTAATAAACTAATCAATGAGATAATAGAAAATCATCATGTCCTTGAAGGATGAGGACTCACTTTTACTCTGACTGCTGAAACTGGAATCTACGGCTGAACTGGAGCTCGTGTCTCTGAACCTATGGTATAAAACACCATAGCACGAATGTGTCAGTACTTTGAATATACTGGTATGCATGTGAGGTAGGCTAAATGCATGGGGTTCATATGCATGAACAATAATAATAACTGATTGACTATCATGAGCGTGAGAATACATGCATGAGACGTTATAACTAACACTGATACCGTGAATACATGATTTCTGAATATGAATACTGATGACATGAAATAATGATAACTAAAATGATTGATAACATGCATAATTGTATATGAGTATAACTGATAACATGAGTGACTGTATCTGACAGTCCTAAATCTGATGGAACTATCTGAGTTCCGTACTATATCTGAGTTGACTGTATCTGATAGTACTGAATCTGAAGAATTATCTGAGTTTTATTACTGAGACTGATTGACTGTATCTGACAGTCCTGATTTTGTAACATGAAATTGTGGGAAGTAGTCATCTAACCGGAATACCCCATATCCGCTATAATAGCTGAACTGGGGTCCAATCTGTGCCCTGATTGGAAAGGTGTCAATACCGTACCACTGGTAAGGACAACATGCGAGTAACCCTCATATAATAGGCAACTCTAGTGAGAACGGTGGGAACCCTCATATGACAGGTTAAGCCACCTCATCTACCCTCATATAGCAGGCTACGATGTCTCAACCTATGCTGGCTACATAGTTCTGGAACGTAAGGATTGCTTCTAAGAATCACACTCTCATATAACAGGTGAGTTTCCATCCTTGGGTTCACTCGGTGCTAATTCCTACTCCCATCTGAATGGAGACTGATCATGATTTAATGAACTAAACATGAACTGAATTTACTAAATTCCGTTGACTGATGGAATACTACTGATATCCGATAACTGACTGAGTTCATGAGATCATGGAGATTTCCTGAGTCATAAGACTGTCTAAAGTCTAAGGATCATAGCTTGACTGAGAGTATTTCGGGTACAAGTACCCCCAGTACTCGATGGAAGGAAACTGACTTAGCATAACTTACTTGAACACATGACTAATATCATAATTCATAATACATTTATTGAAACATTCCATCAAACATGTAATAGGGATAAACTTGTACATACATAGGGATTTCATGATATCATGCTAGTTAGGCAATTTTCCTTCATCTAGACATCTTATCAAACATATTGTAGGCATGGAACATGTAATTATTATCATACAATAATTAAACATCATGGTCACATTCTAATTTCATCAATCAAGGGTTTAATCATAGGGTAGCATGAATATATATCTATAATAATTAAACCCACATAGAAATTATCACCCAACATGGAGTAGAATTCAATTTTCCATTTATCAACATGAACAAGAACAGGCAAATCATTAAAACATGAAAAAAAATCCACAACTTGTAGTTGAAAAAGGGATCCTTGGACTTCATGGACGAAAGGGGTCCATGAATGAACACTATGCATACCTGGGTTATGATTCTTGAACTTGAAAAATTGGAAATCCCTTAGTTCTTGAAGAAGATTGGATTTTGTTCTTGGTGATTAAGGTTGGAGAGAAACCCTAATATTTGTTGTGAAGTTATAATGAACACAATGGCTGAAATAGTGTATTATTGGGTATATATAGGCGAGTGGTAAATGACCAAAATATCCCTATTAAAATGATTTAAAATAACTGAGCGAATTATTCGATGGTGGGGTGCGACGGTCCGTCGCTGGATCGACGGTCCGTCGGACTGGGACAGAACTGGGACTCACTGCCTCTGAGCAACGATGGGGTGCGATGGTCTGTCGCTAGGTCGACGGTCCGTCGGACCTCGCCGTCGTACATTTCCAGAAAGTGGACTTACTGTCTCGATACAACGGTCATAGTCGACGGTCCGTCGCTTGTTCGACGGTCCGTCGCCTGCATCGAACCTGGGCAGTTTTTCTGCTTTCTGTATTTCGGTCATAACTTTCTCACCTGACATAGAATTTTAATAAAATTGGTATCGATGAAAAGCTTAATCAATTTTTCACGTGATGGGAAGTGAAAATCTCACAAATACCACGTGTACAAAAATAGATTCGTATTTCAAAGCAAGTTCTAACATCCTTGAGATGATTTCAAGCTAAGAAAAGGCATGGGTATTACATTTCATCTCTTGTATTAACACTCCATTTCCCTCTGAAATAAAAAATAATGACAATAACAATTCTCACTTTTTTCTATTAAAGGATTTGATTTTTCGTTCTTTCTTACACATATTAAATTAGAGAAATAGATGTTGAACACGAATAGATACAAAAATTGATGATAACAACACAAAAGGAGGAAGTTTAATCGTTCTTCCTATTCAAAAAAAGAAAAATATATAATCAATTAAAGATGATATACTGCTACACAAACAAAACACAAAACAGATGTAACGAAGAAGAAACAACCCTAAATTTCTAGTAAAGTTTGATCATACTATTATTTAAAATAGAATTATAGAAATTCTTTTTTTATACAAGTAAGATTCTAATTAATTTAGAAGTATTAAATATTATAATTTTTTTACCTAAATTATACAACTAAACCTAAAAAAGTTATAAATTAAATTAAGTGGAAAATTATTACAGCAAAAATTAAAATGACATATTTTTATTTTTTCTAACACATATTTTTAACAGTGCAAAATCATAGACAAACAGAAAACAACGTTTTAACTTTTTAACACTGATTTTTTAACAATGCCAAAAATATAAACAAACAAAAATAACCCCCTTTTGATTAACCAAAAATAAATAGCCGAATTACATAAAAGGAAAAAAAAAAATGAAGTATCCTACCCAAATACAAAAAAGTACCAGCGTTGTCTCTATCTAATTCTTCTTTTATATACTTTAGGAGTGTTTTTTAATTATAAAAATTAATTCTCCCAATACCTCTTACCATATAAGTTCATCTATCATATATTTTAGGATTCTTATTTTATTATTAATTAAAACATATATTGAGGAAAATAAAAAATAATGATTTTCTCTATTATGAGACTTTTAATGAAGGACAGAAAGTTTAATTAACTTTTCTAAGTCATTCACACTTTTAATATATTGTAGATGTAAATGTAGATTGTAGATTATAGATTAGCCTTATTAATTACTCCTATGTTTTGAAAATATAAATTTAAGTATCTATGCACTTTGTATAATTATTTAATAATAAGATATTATATGAAAATATAATAAAATATTTTTTAATTTTATAAATAAAATAGTTAAATTAAAATAAATATTTTTGAAAAGAGTGTCAACTAAAAAAACGGAGTGTCAACTAAAAAAAACGGAGGAAATGAAAATTTTCGTGTTATTCAATATTAATTTCTCATTTCTGTCTTGTGTTATAGTTGTAGTATATTCTCTTATTTATAGGAGCCAGTTTAGCAGCTAACGCAGGTAGAAGGTTGACATGCCTGCTTTGCTTCATTTGTGATTTTATGATATCACTCTAATTAATTATTATAAATTATTAATGCATTAAAAAATTAATACTAATTTTTAATAAAAAATAAAATAGATATTTATAACGTGTTTGCTTTAGCTGATTCAATCGTAATTTTAATACAACACCCCTAATTAATTATTATCTTTCTAATTAAATATTATAAGTCATTTACATAATAACAAATTAATAATATTTAATTAGAAAAAATAAAATAGTTATTTATGACATGTCTGCTTCAGCTGCTTTAACCATAATTTTACTGTATCACCCTTAATTAATTATTATAAGTCATCTAAGTATTAAAAATTTAGTAATATTTAATAAAAAAATAAAATAGACATAAACTAAAAATTAACTCTTGATGTTTTAAATTGACTTGACGATTTATATGAGACCATCTTAAATTTTTTCATAGGTATTTTTTTAAAGTAATTTTGATAAAGGGAGTTCACCAGCTGAAGTCGGCAGCAGATCGACATGTCGGTTTCAGGTTCTTCAATCGTAATTTTACTGTATTGCCGCTAATTAATTATTATAAGTTATCTACATATTAGAAAATTAATAACATTTAATACAAACAAGTAAAATAAATATTTTTGACATGTTTGTTTTAACTGCTTCAATCGTGATTTTATTATATCACTCATAATTAATTATTATAAGTCATCTAAATATTTTTAAAAATAATAATATTTAATAAAAAATAGATATAAAATGATAATTTTACTACGTCACTACTAATTAGTAGAATGGATGAAAAATTATTATAAATCACAGTTTCAAATTATTTTTAAAATATAATTGACTATCAATGCCATAAAAGATTGAATAAGAAGAGTAACATATATTATTTAAAAATTACATAAAAAGTACTAAAAATTATAATGGCTAACAACTTAAAATATCTAAAAATATATTAAAAATATAATTAATTATCTAAATTTTATTTATACCACATAAATTAAAGTAAAAAAATAATTTATATTGGGTCCGTACTAATACGGGCCCTCGATATTTAGTAACAATAATAAAAAGAAAATGGCTGCTCAGTAGCACGGGCCCTCGGTATTCAGTATCAATAATAAAAAGAAAATGGCTGCTCAGGACTCCCAAGGGGCAGTGATGATGTTTAATTAATTTTCTTAAAATGGCAACTCCACCAATTTCTAAAAGTCAAGTTAACATGATGAAACTATTCTAAATTGTTGTCAATAGTTTGATATTTTTATACCACAGTACTTTTCAGATTTTTTAAGTTTAAATAAATATATTAGTAGTATACTAAACAAAATTACAATAATAACACCTGAGTTTTAAACTAATAATTTTTATGTATTTGTGTGAATTTTTAAAATAGTGTAAGTGATTTTGATGAAATGCGTAGCAAATATTCTAGCTCCATCTTAAAATATAAAAAATATATATATATATATATAAACCACACTTATAAATTAAAGGTAAAAATAATATATTCGATAAAATCTCCGCTTAAAACTAAACAAAAAGTAGAAGAATTCATTCAAATCATCTCTCTTGAAAACTCGAAAAAAAGTAAACTCATAAATGGGACAAAGGCATTACTTAAGGGAAAATAATTCCAATTCTAGAGAAGTCGAGGAGTTAACTAATAAAATCATAATGATTCCATGAGGTGGTGGGGGTTGGGGGGGGGGGGGTGTCCTTTGGACATCTTGTGATAAAAGAAATTCTAGGAGGGAGTAGATTAGCAAAAATACTCCCCCATGTATAGGGGGAAAATCGGTTCCACTAAATTTGTCTTAGAGATTAACCTTTTTCTCGAACTATCAATACTAATCAACTTCTCCACTTTATTTATGCAATGTTTATTTTATCCTTATAATATGATAATATTTATGGATATTGTGTAAAAATATAAATATTATCTTTATTAAAAAAAAAAATTATATAATAAAATCTTCATAAAAACAAAAATATTATCTTCTAAGAAAAAAAAAAGAAATACTAATTAAGTATATAAGTTAATGACGATCTTTATAAAGTAATTAGTATGATATAAGAAAATTATTTTTATTAATAATAATCAAAACTATATTATTTATTTTACAAGTGAAAATAATAAGTAATACTAATTTTATAAACATATTTCAATACAAAAAATACAAACAATAAATGAAAGAGATAAACTTTTAGTAAAACCTTTATTACATAAAATGAAACTCACGTCAAAGGTGTCATACCATCTAAAATGATTGACAAAGGGTATCACGTTAGCTAAAAAGATTGACAAAAATACGCTAAAATTTAGTTTAAGGAGTAATAGGACCCCCGTGAAGTTGACATGTGTCGTAGCAAATTTGATCATAGTTCGGGGGTACCAGATGTTTTTCTCGAATAATAATAAGGTCAAATTTTAAAGATTATATTATTTATATAAATTATAAAATATGTAATACTCTATTAATGACAATCACATCTTATTTACTGATATAAATAATAGATAATATCGTTTCTTATCACTTGATCCTCATACTAAAAATAGAAGTTTTAATTTATCTACTCAATTTGTGAAATCAAAAGAATTGTATTATATTTTTTCTACCATTTAGTGTTAAATAATTATATAAAGTAACAGTATAGACAAATTTAAAGTTTTAAATTATTATTAATAAAGTTAATTTAGCAAAATATACCTCTAAGTAAATTTTTTTAATGATTGTGTTATATCAACAAAAAGTTAAGTAATACGAAACGAATTTAGTAAGAGAGTGATAAAATATAAAAATATACGCATATGCATGTACATACATATGTATATATACACATTTAGGGGTGGGTTGTTTGGAAACAAGTTATTCCGGGATTAGTTATTACAAAATAAGTTGTACTAATATGTATTTGTGATAATTTATCGCATCACTGTGATATAAATGATGCGATAAATAATTTTGACACTACCTAATACATCTAATTAAACACAGGATAAATAATCTTAAATTTTATCTCTAAATTATTATAATTATACCTCACACCAAACGACTCTTTAATAAATATAATACTAAAATAATGATCTTAAAAAATAACATTGAATTCTGTGATAAATTTATAAAAAATATTAATTTACTTATAAATTTAATAAACTTAAATAAAATACTATAAATATTCATGTTAAAAAAATATTCATTATATATAATATAAAAAGATATTACATAAGGACAAAATGGATATATAAGGACAAAATGGATATTGCATGGGACAAAGAGAGGTTGATTATTGTTGATAGTTCTGGAAAGTTGATTTTTAAGATAAACTTCTGAGGGAAACGATTTTCACCCTATGTATAGTTATAGTTATTTGATTGAGTACGAACTTTAAAAAATAAGAGAAGATTTAATAATATTTATTAAATTATTCTTTATAAAAAATGTGTTACTATCTTTTTTTTTAATTAAGTGAGATTAATAAAGATAAAAGTAAAAATATATTTTTAAATAAGGAATAATGATATTTTTCTAAAACAAATTAAAAGGAAAATTATACACATAAAATGAGATGGAGTAAGTATATATATATATAAAAAAAAAGCTATAACGCACCCTCCAAAAAAAAAAAAAAACCCGGCAAAACCCAGTTAACGTTACGCCTATATATACAAACCACATTTTTTGGTTAATAATCCTCTTACAAAATCAACAATTTTCCGGTCGTTGCTGAGCCGACACTGCCGGTTTTCCATATATAGAAATCCCTCCTAATTCAGGTGAGCCATATAATATCCACAAATTCCTATTTTTTCGCATTTATATTCATACATTAATCCGCAAATTCCATTTTTTTTTCGCATTAAATATTCATACATTACTGTAAAAATTGCTATTGCTTTTTTTACTTTTCTATTTTTCTGTGAATAATAATCAGTCACTGAATTTGAATCCATCGTATTTTTGGCTAAAAGTCTCGTAAAATTTGCTCTTTTTTCGTTTGCATTTCATATAAATTATCGTAAAATTGTTGCAAGCTTTGCTAGAGTATTTCTTTTAAGCTAATTAAACAAAGTTAAGGATTTGATAAAATTGTACTAAAATGGAAGCAGTGATCGTTGATTCGAACAGAACAATGGTAGGAACAAGCGCTATAATGGAATCGATCAGCTCCGCCGTTAACGGAAAAGAGATGACAGACGTTAGATTTGATCCGACGGCTGTGGTGTCGGAGCCGGTGCCGGCGGTGGCGCAATCGGACGATGTAGATGATTTGGTTAATGGCGGCGGCGGAAGCGAGGAGGAGAAGAGGGAGATTGTGTTAGGGCGGAATATACATACATCGTCTTTTTCAGTTACGGAACCTGATATTGATGATGATTCTACTGGTGATAAGGAAGCGTATATGGCTAGTATTTTGGCTCGGTATCGGAAGACTCTCTCTGATCGAACTAAGTTCCATTTAGGTATTGTGTTCGCTTTGAGTTTGAATTATTACACTTTATTCTGTTTATCTTTATGCTTTGAAATACTTTACTTAAGTTGAGGGTCTACCGGAAACAACCTCTCTATCTATATGAGGTAGGGGTAAAGTTTGCGTACTCCCTAGACCCTGTTTGTGGATTACACTCGGTTTGTTGTTGTTGTTCATTATGTTTTTTATCTTTGGTTTGGTTAGATTCCTTTTCACTGATGGCTAAATTTGCCTGTCCAAATTTATGTGTGACATATCTATTAGTATTGGTAAGGTTTGCGTACACTTGACCCTCCCCAGCCCTCACTTGTGGGATTTTAGTGGGTATGTTGTTGTATATCTATTAGCATTGGTTAACGGATCTTAATACTGCCAAAGAGCTCAAGTAGATTCATGAATTTCCTGGAATTTCAGTATGGGCAAAAGAGGTCGAGAGAGTCTTATGCGGTGCAATTTCTTGCTGAATCTATTTAGACTATGTTAATTCCATAACCCAAGAATACACATTTGCAAATCCGTACCATAACCTCCCCTCCCCCCCTTAAAACTAGAAAGACTAGGATATCAACTCCATTATAATTTTAGGGTGAATATACATACAAACACCGAAATTTGTTAGAATTTTTCATGCAGATACCTAAACTGATCTCATGACCTTAGCTCAAACTGTGTATGCAGCATTGACATGGCACTTGGGTGAGTTTCACCTATCTTGAGATTGTCTACATGTCAAAATTGTCCTAACATTGATTTTACAATTAATAAAATCCATCCCTCTTTTGTATATAGTTCTCCCAATTCATTCCCCCTCTCCTCAAAAGTCTCCATTTTTAAAACACTCTGACACCAAAAAGCTCCAAGGGCACTTAGAATCAATAACAACAAAAAATTAGTAAGAATATTTGGTCAAGAATATTCATAAGTTAAAAATGACCAGCACCAAAGGCCATGGAATAGTGTGATGGTTCTTGACACTTTACAAGCTATATTGGTGCAACCTAAAATGTAGAAACGAATAGGTTGCTCTGCCATGTCTGCTGGTTTCACTGGGTTAGAGAAGCTGTTGGAAGCGAACTAGAACATAGGAAAGGAATCTCTATTACATTATAGCACCTTTGGTGAGATTTGGCATAAGAGGTCTCTATCTGATGGAAGGAACTAGAATTGCACACCAACTCATCTCACTATCTCTAGAGATATAAAAAGTTGCCCTAAAAAGTTAATGTAATGCTAATTGAGAAGGTATTGATCTCGTATGGTCAAGGTGTCCTTAACTCAGTGGCGACCCTTCTCCAGCTAGAATTGGAGTAAGAAAGTGAAAAAAGGAGAGAGGAGGAAGAAGAAGGATGCGTGTTTTAGTTCTTCAGTGTCTAGATTTTCATTAGGTACCTCCCCTAGCCTTGGTGTCTAAATGAAATAATTGGGCAAAACAGGGGGCAGCTTATGCATTTGGCTTAGGTTTTACTACTATTTTTCCTCTTTGGGACAGCTTATGCATTTGGTTTTCGAGGATATTGATGTACTACTGAGAGGTAGTGGTATGGACTGCGTATACTTACCCTCCCCAGACCCCACTTGGTGGGAATATACTGGGTATGTTGTTGTTGATGTATACCTGAGAGGATTAATCATGGGGTGGTTATTTAATATGCAGTATTTCTCATTAGCTTCACCTTACTTTCATATAGTTTTTCATCCTTTGGGTGGGCACCATAATTTTGAATGACTTTTCTCTTTCTTTCAAACAGCTATGTGCGTTATCTTATTTGCTGATGATTAAAGTTTAATTTTTGTGTCGACTTTAGCGTTAAAAAGTTGTTGTCTCTAAGGGTGTGTTCAGTATGGAGGAAAATATTTTCCAATTTTCTCATGTTCGTTTGGTCAAATTTTTGCAGAATATTTTCTTTAGGAAAACAAGCTCCTTAAAAATGAGGAAAATTACTTCTCCAATGGAAGTATGGAAAACAAGTCCAACAAGTGGCTGTCCACCAAGTTTGTGTCCTCCCCACGCTCCAACACCTCATCTTCAGCCACTACCCTCATAGCCCCTATTCCCACCATCCCACCACCCTACCCCAACCCCCACTCCCACTTCCATAGTATTTGTCTAGACTATATATATATATATCGAAATTATTCAGATCCTTGTATTTCCTTATTATAAAAAGTCGTTGTCTCTATTAGAACCTTAGATAGTATTGCCTTGAACTACAGATATTGATTGCCTTTGAACTATCTTAGTGATGTGTTAATACTAAAAGCTGTGCTATGATTATAGATATATTGTTGAAATTAGCTAACAGTATGTCTGGGTGGGTGTATGAACTAGTCTAGTTTACAATATCCTTTACTTCTTTCATTGCATTTCAATTATAAAGAGATATTTGCCTTACTATTTCTGATTGCTGATTCTCACAGGGTATCCATATAATTTGGACTTCGATTATGGTGCACTCACACAATTGCAACATTTCTCCATCAATAACTTAGGGGATCCTTTCATTGAGAGTAACTACGGTGTGCACTCAAGGCAGTTTGAAGTTGGTGTTTTGGACTGGTTTGCACGCCTATGGGATATTGAGAAGGATGAATATTGGGGATACATCACTAACTGTGGAACCGAGGGAAATCTTCACGGAATCCTTGTTGGGTTAGTATAACTTCTAATTGTTTTCCTTCGGAATCTGTAGGTTTGCTGATGAAGAAATGGTTACCTTCCTATTTCCTATCTTTTCCTAATCCTATGGAAAATACGATCTTAATAATGCAGGAGAGAAGTATTTCCTGAAGGAATTTTGTATGCTTCAAAGGAGTCTCATTATTCTGTTTTTAAAGCAGCACGAATGTATAGAATGGAATGTGAAAAGGTTGACACTCTGTTAACTGGTGAAATAGATTGTGCAGACTTCAAAGTTAAGCTACTAGCCAACAAGGATAAGCCTGCAATCATTAATGTCAACATTGGTACTGCCTGGTCCTTTCACTATCAGATATATATCCTTAAATGCAACAGCCACTTAGCTGCCTAATGTGCCATCTTTTTTGGTTGACAGGAACTACTGTGAAAGGAGCTGTCGATGATCTTGACCTTGTCATAAAAACACTTGAAGACTGCGGATTTTCACATGACCGGTTTTATATCCACTGTGATGGGGCTCTCTTTGGGCTTATGATGCCATTTGTCAAGCGTGTAAGTAGATTTGTTTCTCTGAACTGTTTTTATTGTGTAACTTCTCATTGCATTTCTTAAACTAGCCAGTCTGAAGCTCATGCAAAAAATACTTGTCTATTGTTAGCGAAGCAGGAGTTCATGAAATACTATTATGAAATTGAAAATGTGAAAACTGTTTGCAGCCTTTTCAGGAATTTGATTCCACTATGGATATCACAGAAGGTTATTATGTAAAATTGTTTTCTGTTCTCTGTCACCATTGCTTTTGGAAGTAAGGGGAGAAAAAGATGGAGAAAAAAGCAGAATTCCTTTCTTTTGTCTGATTAGGACTAATAGATAAAACTAATCTTTTATGTATGTTCCTTGTGTGGATGTGCTTCTTCGCAGTACAAGCAAATCTGAGATTCTTAAGGAAGAAAAGAGAATTTGTATGCAGATCTACAGTTTCGTTGGTAGTGTTTATATTCATTAATCTTTTTTATACGTAATTGAATGTCCTCATGTGGGTATTTCTTCTTGGTAAAAAACAGTAAAGAGATTCTGTGAGCAGAGACCATCCATCCACTCCCACAGCTTTTGTGAAACATAAATTTGTCTATCATATTTGGTTGCTCGCGCCTACTTATTACTATTTTATGGAAAAATGAATTTAAATATTAGCTTTTCAAAAATAGAACTAAAAAAGATTGTTGAAGATGTTCTACTGTTAGAAGGTTTTCCTCTAACTAATATTTTAAATTTGTACAGGCACCAAAGGTTACTTTCAAAAAGCCAATTGGTAGTGTGAGCGTCTCTGGTCACAAGTTTGTGGGATGTCCAATGCCATGCGGTGTTCAACTAACAAGGCTAGAGCACGTTAATGTCCTTTCTAGTAATGTGGAGTACCTTGCATCAAGGGATGCCACTATCATGGGAAGTCGGAATGGGCATGCTCCACTTTTCCTTTGGTACACCCTGAACAGAAAAGGGTACAAGGGATTCCAGAAAGAAGTCCAGAAGTGCCTAAGGAATGCTCATTATTTGAAAAACCGCCTTATAGGAGCTGGAATCAGTGCTATGCTCAATGAACTGAGCAGCACGGTTGTTTTTGAGCGACCTAAAGATGAGGAGTTTGTTCGCAAGTGGCAACTTGCTTGCGAAAGAAATATGGCACATGTTGTCGTGATGCCTAGTGTAACAGTTGATAAGCTGGATCACTTCTTGGACGAATTAGTTGAAGGACGATCAATGTGGTACAAGGATGAGAACGTCAAGCCTCCTTGTCTTGCTTCAGATATTGGGAGTGTGAACTGTTGCTGCCCTCAACACAGAATGATCTCTTAGATAGAGAAGCTATAGGTTTCCCTTTGTTTCTGTATGAAACATTATAGGCATCCTAAAAGTGATGTTCGTATCAGAGAAGCTGTTTTTTTCTCATTGTTTCTGTATGAAACATTAGATTCATTGTAGAAGTGATGTTTGAATTGTGACTTGGAATCTCGTAGAAGGATATTGTTGTGGCCCTTTTACTTCTGCATTATTTTGTTACCATAAGGAAGAATTTGCCAAAATTACGTGGCAGCTTTGTGAATATTGTGTTACTCTCCACTTCCTCTGTATGCGCTGTCTTGGGTATGACAAGGGGATAAACAAATATTGCTAGCTTCTCTGCTTGGTTTCTTGCCGCAATTTACTTTCTCAGCCATCGCAAATATTGAGAAAAAAAAATTTGAGAAGTTATTTTGACACGGGGAAGAAAGATAGGGAGCGTTGATGTTGTTGAGAAGTTTTCAAGAGCTGCAGTACTCCCTCCCATAATGCCTTTCTGGATATTCCTCAATGTCCCGGCGTCACAGATAATCATCTGTTTCTATCTTGTGTTTCGTTATTACTGCAATGTTTTCGGTCAATTAAGTCCTTCCAAGACATTATTAAATATAAAAGTTTTAGCCATGCTGGAAAAATGTACGTTTTCTTGCCTTCTTTCACGGAGCCAAGAGGGCTGATAGATTGTTGTGTGTGTTTCCTCTTCCCTTTGTTGGGGTAGGAAGAAAATATTCTTTTCAGCAAGTAAAGAAAATATTCTTTTCAGCAAGTACTTGCTTTGAACTTTTAAGATATATCACTTTGGTAGACTGCCAATATTTAATCATCATCAAAGAGTTCCATACTTTATATTTCAATTTTGCACTGGATCTTTAGGAGCAATTCCAACTCCTTGATTACTAACTGGAACCAGGAGTTAGCACCTTTTCCTTATTTATGCTATTACATTTTCCTACAAATCTGAAAATTCTTTTGTTCTTCTTGTTCTAGTATAATGTAAAAGACGTTATCTAAAGTGTCTCAACCATGGCGGGGTACTTGTTCTTCAGCATCCTGACAAGTGTTGGCTGGACAGAATCATCCGTGTCTAATGGTGTCCATCTGCAAAGGGGGACAAATTCTCAAATTAGCAATGCAAAATTTTCAAAAGCATCGTTCTTGTTTATTTTGCTTACTTGTATCTGCAGACAAGATGATGAAGGAAAACAGAAATTTCCAGTTTGGCCAAGTTGATTCCAGGACACATGCGTGGTCCGCTTCCAAATCCAAGGAAGCTGAAAGGTTTTAGAGGCTCCTATGCAGATTCCAACAAGTTTCTTAGTCATAAAATCCCAGGGGTTGTATAGAAGGGATGCTTATTATGTTGGAAAACTTACATCAAATCTAGAAGGATCAAACTTCTCAGGATTGGGATAAATCTTAGGGTCGTGGTGAATAGACACCACATCCAAGTTAAGCGACCATCCCTTCTTGATTTTGCACCCTGAACATGGTTTAAAGAATTATTTTAGATCATACAAAATCCAGGTATTGAGAAATCCGACAAGTTACCCTCAATCTCAAAATCTTGTGCTGCTTTTCTTGAAAACCACGGAAGGATTGTGGCCATTCGAAGGGTTTCACTGATTACCTGAGCATCGAAATATCAACAACAAAGTTAATTTTTTGAATTTCAGGGGTGAACAGAAGCTGGATTTATGACTATAATGCAGCTCACTTTGGCGGTGTAAGGCATATTGTTGACTTCAGACCAGGTAAGATCTAATGTCTCTTGTTTTCTAGCTTGGATTTCTCTATGTTCTTCCTGTAAATAAAAGATTCAAGTTAAAATGTTTTTATCAGCAGTTAAAGACTGCTCCTTTTCTCTGTTAGGTTCGAGATGAATTACCCTTAGTTGTTTTAATACATCAGGATTTTCTGGAAGATATTTGAGGAGCCATGTCAAAGCAGCAGTTGTTGTATCATGGCCTGCAACCAGCAGTGTCAATATGTTATCCTTCAGTTGTTTATCTGTGAGTTTGTCATCGTCATCTCCTTCTTGTGCATCCTTGCCGTGCTTCTTCACCAAGGATTGCAAGAAATCTTGTTTCACGCTTTTCCCACTCCTCCGTTGGTCAATTATCGAGTCTAACATAGCATACATTCGATCACGAGCCTGTAATTTACAAAATATCATCTCTTTAGTTTGTCCATTGATCCTATTTTTCATAGACTGCTGACAATTTGTCACCTGAATGCCACGATAAAAGGCAGTTCCAGGGATCTTAAAGGGTAAGGAAGCAAAAGAGCCAGAAATAATCTTGAAATTGGTTCGAAATTTCTCCTGTTCATCACCAGTTGGCTCTAAGCTCATTATCATGTTGCCTATGACCTTGAGTGTGAACTGCAAGAAACATAATCAGACAGGTTCAAAAATGCCTGTAAATCAAAGCCAAACTCCATAAAAAATTATCAAAAGACTCAACTGTGGAAGCTTCTTCAAGAACCAAAACCTTTTTTCCAGACCACTGATCCAATGTTTCAATAGCTAAGCTGTTCATAAACTGAAAATACTTCTTAAGGCCATCAACCGATAGTGGTTCCGCAATTAGTCTTCGGAGTCTCTTGTGCGCCTCTCCTTTCTGTTGGAGCAAGCTAGTAGGTCCAAGTACTTGCTGTCCTGTGTAGAAAAGATTTAAGCTCACTATTCCATCTTTTCCTGTCAACAAGATTTTGCTCGCTTCTCTTCCGGTCATGAATACCGTGTACCTTCCTAATACAAAGCTCTTAAACACCTTCCCATACCTAATAAACCAAACCATGGCATAACACAATCATAAAATTGAGGTGAGAATTTAGATAACAGAGAGCATTCTAAGAATCTTCTCCGCGGAGTGATGAAAAGATAACGTGTGAAGAGTTTTCTGAAGGGAATGACAATGCTAGAGCAATCTCTAAAGCATATATATAGCAAGAATTATCTTCCTGAACAACTTTTCAACCTTTCTAAACCATAGCACATATTCAGGATCCCCTGGAGAAAATGGTAATGCTATTATAGAACAATTTGAACAGTTTTCGACGTGCTATGTCAAGGTGTACAAACATGATCATATATTTTTATGATGAAATTTCTTGTGTTATTAACTAACACTTGCTGCATTTTTGTACTTACACTTTCTGTCTCTTGTTAATAAAGCTGTATATACCAGCAGGGCTCGAAAATTCGGATATGAAAGAGAGACTTTCTCCAATAATAGGCCATCCCAAGGTACCTGGAATTGCTTCCATTTCTTTTGGAGAAGATTTTGTTCTTGATAGGACTATTAAAACTAATAAAATCAACAATACCAACATCACCATAAACATGATTAATTCCATTCTTGATTGTGCTAAATCTTCAAAACTTGATGAGTTTATATGTGATGTTGTACTGATGATCTCAAGAATTTTCTGTGAATAGCTTTGGTATTAAAAATAATTCCTTGTCTATTTTTGTGTTCTTTTCTGGTTAATTTGTACAAGATGGGTGGGATAAGACAAATTGACTCCATTGAGAATATAATACTTCCCGTACAAATTTATGTGACACTTATTCCTTGTTAGTTGTCGAAAGAGAAAATGATCAAATACTCCCCTCCAACCTTTAACCCAAATCCCAACTACACACTTATCCCTGAACTATTTTAAAAAGAAATTATTACCACTAAACTATTTTAAAGTGGAATATATATTCTTCTAAAACTCATACCCAAATTTTATTTTGATTTGTGGTCTACACGCGCTGTCATGTGTCATACCATGTAATTCCACATCATATATCATTTTTTTACTCTTAAAAATTAATTCCACGTCATCGTCATCTCTTCTTCTTCTTCTTCTTCTTCTTCTTCTTCTTCTTCTTCCATTCTTCTTCTTCTTCTTCTTCTTCTTCTTCAATAGCATGATGAATCATATGAAATTGACACGATATGTAATCTTATCAAAATCAAATCAACAATTAATGTCCAAAAAATATTCGATTTTCACAAAATGGCGTCGCAACAGTGATGGCGCCGGAAAATTTAAAATTCCGGTGACTTTATTTTTCAATCTGAATTGATTCAACATTCTTACGTAATTCGAGTTCTTGGATGTCATTGAAGAAGAAGAAGAATAAAAAGAAATGTCATTGATGAGTTTTTAGATGCCATTGAAGAAGAAAAAAAAAAAATTAATTGTCATTGATGGGTTCTTTGATGTCATTGAAGAAGAAGAGGAGGAGGAGGAGAAGGGGGGGGGGCGAGGAAGAAGAAGAAAAAGTAAAAAAAAAATTAATTGTCATTGATGAGTTTTTGAATGACATTAAAGAAGAAGAAGAAATGAAGAAGAAGAAGAAAAAAAATAATAATTAAAATTATATATATTTATTTAAAGAAGTATTAAAAATAAATTTTTAATAAAATATTTTCGTTCTCACTCTCTTTAAAGAGAGTGAAACACACTCTCTTGCCATGTCAGCGTTGGAGGGGTAATAATTTCATTTTAAAATAGTTTAGGGGGTCATAGGACCTAGTGTGTAGTTGGGATTTGGGGTAAAGGTTGTGGTGTATTTGACCATTTTCTCTTGTCGAAAAGAATAACTTCTTTCTATATTTAACAGCTTTTAAACTTCTCATTTTACCCTTAATAAGGCATAAGTTGTCTATACTTTATTTTTAACCACACATATTTTTATATAATCTATTCAAACATTGGGGTGGGAAGGATGGAGTGTGTTGGTGGGTAGAAGAGGAGACAATCACTGTGGAACAACACTTATGTAACTTGTTTTTACTATTTTCAGAGCTCCTCTAGAAAGTCATTTTCCTTTTTTTTAAAAAAAACTTATTTTTCTAGAAATAAATTTTTAAAATTTTTTAACTAACCAAACATGGACAAAATTGATATCAACATTCTTTATCTAATTTTCTGCAAGAGTAAATACATAATTACCTCCTGATCTTGTTCGAATTTTGCAAAAAGACATCTAAACTTTCACTTCAATCTATTACCCCATAATTCTTTATTATTTCGTTGCAAACACATTATTTCGCTGAATCTCAGTCACAACAAGGAGAGTGAAATACACGTGTCAATCAGGTGTTGCCACGTGTCAAATATGTTTAATTTCATATATTTTTATTTTTTTAATACAATTTTTCTTTTTATTTAGTTTACACCCCACTCCACCCCCTTTTCCCCCACCCCCAATCCAACACCTCCACCTCCCCCATTCAGCACCTCCCCTCCCCACCCCTCGCGTCCAGCACCTCCCCCTCCCCTCGCTGCCTCGCGTCCAGCATTCTCCCCGTTCAATTTTTTTTTTTGTTCAAATCAATTCAAAAATTAATTTTATGATTGAATTGAGTTTTAAGAATAGTTAAATGATTGAATTGAGTTTTAAAGATAGTTAAATGAACTTTAATGAAGCTTTAATGGAGCTCTAAAAAAAAGTTTCAATGAAAGAGCTTTAATGGTGACATTGTGTTGAAGAGTTTGAATGGTGTTGAAGAAGATATTGTGGGTAGTTAAATGATATAATTTAATTGTAAAATGGAGCTTTAATAATATGATTTAAAAAAAAGTTTCAATGGAGGAGTTTTAAGGGTGGCATTGTGTTGCAAAAAGAAAGGGTGAGGTTATGGTGATGATGATGATGTTGTTGTTGTGGGCGTAATTGATGGTATTGTTGTTGTAATTGATGTTGTTGAGTGATGGTGATGAAGAAGAAGTTGGGGAACAAGACAATGCTGGATGGAGGGTTGCGGGGGTGGGGGTATGAAATAATTTTTAAAAAGAATATAAATTATATATTAAATTATTTTACATGTGGTAGCTTGTAATTGATCAAAAAAGTCAAATTTTAACCCTTTCACGCGCCTGCAGGCTAATTATGTATTTTCTCTTTCTGCAATGATACAACTGAAGAAGATAATTTCACTTTGCTATTGGGATTAACCAAAGTTTAACTTAGTTCTTGTCAACATTCTTGTCTGTTTGACACGTGGATGTGGCCATGTGGGGAGTTATTAATTAATCTTTAACTTGGCTGATACGTAGATTTTAAAAGTTTTCTCTGTTAGACTAAGGACTGCCACTTATAATTACTTTATACTATTACAACTAGTATGTCAAGTTTAACTTAGTTGGTGTAAATATTCTTGTCTAATTACAGCTACTTGACATTTGGAAGTGATTAATTAATCTTTGAAGCAATGCAACAAGATTTTTTGGCGTTGAAATCATGGTACTTCCTGTGAATATATGGCATCTACTTTGGTAATAATGTCAAACTGGATTCATGTCGCTGTTACACTGTAGATTTAATTTCCTTTTTTTATTTTGTGATTCTTATATTCATTTGGGTCGAGTAATTCAAATTCACATCGCATAAGACTCATTAAATGAAGAAACACTTTCATTATCAGGGGTCAAATCCGTGACTTTGAGTTACGGATGAAGCCATCTCATTTATCTCACGTTAACCCTCTCGATGATTATATTCAACTTTTGAGTTATTAGAAACTTTCTTTTCATGATTAATTGATGGAATTTAACTTCTTTTTTCATACTCGAGTTCTATTCTTTCTCGCTATATGGTTGTTTTGTATCGTATTGAAGGGTTTAGGACAGCTGGTTTTAGATGTTAGTACGACTCTATTTTGTAAATATCCTAGAAAATTGCCATCCTTCCAAAATCAGAAATAGCAGAAGATGCAAGAAACTTTTTTTTTTTTTTTTTTGGTAACTGATGCAAGAAACTATTTGACAAGTGGAGTGGAGTTTTATATTGGTTGCATTATGACTGGTTTAATCTAAATTTGACCAAATTCATGGGAGAAAGTTAAAGATTTAAAGTTTGTGGATTTGAAATTCTAACGTTTTTTTAAGTTATTAGGTTTTAAATCAATAATTTATCCATATTCAATTAATTGCTTAAAATAAATGCTGAATGTATATCGAAAGCTACGCCCACCTGTGAATTCATGTAACCTAAAAACCTATAAGTGGATTAGATCATGATTTATGCATTTACTTAATTCGTTTACAACCTCTTAATTTTGATCCAATTCGTTCATTTGACACCTTCTTGAGCCAAGGGTCTATCGGAAACAGCCTCTCTACTTCTTTAGAGTTAGCGGTATGGACTGCGTACATCTTACCCTTCCCAAACCCCACTTTGTGGGAGCACATTGGGTTTGTTGTTGTTGTCGTCGTTCATTTGACACCTTAATATTTACGCTAACCGGAAGTCCACAGGCCACAGCAATTCATGCAGGGTGGGCGCCTTATCATTTGTGAGGACATATAAAAGCTAATTGTTTGGTAAGCTAGAAACTTTGGGAAGAATGATTCCAATGAATTTAATGAACCAGACTGCGATATTTGATGAAGCTTCATCTCCATAAGGTGGAGCATAATGCGTCCCAAAATTAATCATGTTTACTAGATATGGAAGATAATAGCTCCACTTATTTTCTTTTTAAGCTAAAGTTGTAGCATAATAATTTTTCTTTTATGTGATGATTGAGATTAATTTAGTGCATACACCAGCCCAGCCCAACAGTGCTTCCCAACTATGGACCACTGTTTTATTGACATATTTCGGAAAAAAAGCCAAGAGGTTCCCTTAGTAGGGTTTCATTTACAAAACAAACTATGATAAATAGACCTTAAGTCTATATGTGATCATATTTTCAAGCAAGCCATCCTGACTTGGCTTTGGGTTATTGCTTTTCAAATCTGAAATCCACTCTAATATTTGATTATAAAAAAAGCAAGCCGATGCACTAAAGATTATGTTGTGCCGGAGTCCATGAAAGGGCTATATCGCAAGGGTATATTGTATGCAGCCTTATCTTGCATTTCTACATGAGGTTGTTTCCACAGCTTGAAAATATGACCTCCAGATTGCATGGCAACAACGTTACCAATTACGCCATGATTTGCCCTCAATATCTAATCATGCACAATAGAAAGCATAAAGAACCCAATATCTCAACTAATATGTAGCTTTGTCCGGTTATGAATCGACACAAGTGGTTTAAATTGTTGAAATAAATAAGAGAAAAAAGTGCAACCACAATCCAAAATCATGTCTTCAAAGAGCAATTTCCCATCAGAAGTATCTTATCATCAGCAAGGTATTATTTTCAAACTCTATAGTGCCCACAACCG
This sequence comes from Capsicum annuum, assembly GCF_002878395.1. Taxonomy (NCBI): domain Eukaryota; kingdom Viridiplantae; phylum Streptophyta; class Magnoliopsida; order Solanales; family Solanaceae; genus Capsicum; species Capsicum annuum. The sequence continues at coordinate 181,464,963 of NC_061114.1, forward strand.
GATGCTTCACAATAATACATAATGATGCTCAGCCGCATAAAAGACGTTGAACAATATCTAACTGCAGTTTATAAAACAAGTATATGGCATAGCATTTCATGTAACTAGTATTGATAATGGTACAAAGTGAACTGATCAGAATCACTCACAGCCTGCAACACTACCCATTACATATAAATATATACAAGCCTCTATGCTAGTTACTAGCCTTTTGACATTTTCAACCCCTGTTACTGAAGTTCATCAAGCTAGGTTGGGTCTGACCACCAATATTTTGGGAACTTGTGTTAGATTGAGGCTGCTGCTGCTGTTGTGAATGGAGATTACCACATTGGACAAATGACTGCGGCTGGGGAGGGAAATGTGGACGCGGCCCCCTGGTTCCATTTGCAGCTGTCATTTGACCAGCTGCTATCTTTAGCCGCTGCAATTCTTCCCTCAAAGCTTCATTCAGGGCTGGAAATTATTCACACACATGTCAATACAACGAATAGCAGTGAAAATTGTACTTCTTAAGTTATTATAAGGCATACCATCTCTAAGATGGGCTTGTTGTTCCAAAGCTTGCAACCGTAGCTTGAGTTCTTTGTTCTCAGTAGTCAATCCACTATTGTCTCTCTGCATCATCATACGGAAATGACATGAAAATGATTAAGGATATGTTAATTGCTATTATGTTTCTTGACAACAGTGTTAGCAATAGCTTAATTTGCAGTGGTAAAATTCCACTCAGCAACACACAAATACAGTTGATACATGTCTACAGAAATGTCCACAACTTGAAACTGTGATTTTGCACGCACAGCATATGCACTCGTGGATAAATGGATCATCCTAATGTACGTAAAATGGATCATCCTAATGTACGTAACCCACCCAAACTAATGAGAATGAGGGCAAAAAGGCCACTGTTGACCAAAATAATTTTTAAAAAAGGAAACCAAAAAAGACAAGGAGCATTCAGAAATACAAGCACAGAAAACCTTCAGTAAGACAAACTGCAGACTACACCACACAACCACATATGCATAATTTTGTGGCTAATGAAAAAAGAGAGTAAAGGAGTAGCATAGAGATAATTTCTCAACCAAAAGTTCAGAGTTTAAAAAAAAATGACGACTTTTGAAACATACTTGGATATTCTAATGATGCTAGAAAACAAGATAACAATGAGAACCTGATAACTGATGATGACTATTCCTACAATAAAAGTAGTTCATTATTTAGCATCAAAGAGGAGTGCAATAGCTTAGAAACGCCTACTTGCCTGACCATATATATAATAGTGGGTGGAAAAGAAAAGATTTGACTGAAATTTTTCCTGTATACTAAGAAAAGTTATGCTTTACTTGATTAGCACCAAAGAGAAGCGCAACAACTATGAAAAGCCTGATTTCCTGTATTTTCCTCCCCCTCCATCTTGCTAATGCTCACACAACTTCCCCTTCACTGATTCTATGCATTCAAACCTTCATGGGGCCACACGATCTCACTTTTCCAAGTGCCTGCAACAGCGCCCTCCATATGGCAGTAGGCTTCCCAATTCTCCAATTCCCCTCCCTCTTTCTTGACTGTCGTACTCACTCACTCCCTTTCCCATAGACGCCCAATCTCTTCCCAAGCCATGGCACCATCTCTCTCTTCTCCAGTTCCCCACCATTACCATTTTTAGCCCTAAGCATTCCACATCACTTGCAAAAGAGGGCAGGAAAATGAACTTAATACTCACTCAGTCGAAAAGAATCCTAATCCTAAGTAAATTAACAAAAAAAATGTGAAGAAAAATGAAATGATTGCTGCCAACGTAGTCATAATAGTTTGGCGAGCCCTCATTCTTGCTTCTTTGATGGCAGGGTTAATTTTCTGCAAGCAGGAAATATCCGAACCTCCATTACTTTTAGCCAAAGGTCGCTTCACTCTTAACCATCCATGCTATATTGAATATTTTGATCATCCACCAATGTTTCTTTCAGTCACTTTGTTATTGATCGTATGTTTCTTCCCTAAGTTTGAAGTTCTTCACCAAATTGGTCTGCCAACTTTTGCCCCTTTTACTTCTTAGCTTGCTGACAGTAGGATTCTTTATTCTTCAGCGTGGTCTTCTCATTAGTAACATAAACAATCAATTGCTTGGCCCGTAAATTGGTATTTAAATATATTTTCCTTCATCTATCCACATGATGCAAACCCTTTAAAAATCAACACATACACACACCTTCACAATCATCGGCACTCCTTCCCCTTCCCTAGCTTCGCTCTTCGCTAATATCTGCAACCCTGACCCTCTTCCTGAAGGCTACCCTCTCCTCCTTATGCACCACTAACACCTACACTCATTGCATCACCAGCGCTCCTCAGCATCAAGTCTTACAAACCCTTCTCAAGCTATGTGATGCCCCCTCCTTGGTTGCAGAGCTCCCTATCCTGCTCTACTCATCAATTCTCTAATTTCTCAATCTCAATGCTCTCTCTTCACAAAAGCTACTTTCTCATCCCCAAGCCAAAACATGAGTAAATACAAGACCATAAACATAGCACTTATTTAACTTTTTAATCTACTTTTTCCAATAAGCGTTATTCACAACCCAAAAAAGGGGGGAAAAGAAGATTTATTTCTTTTAATTTTATGATTGTAATTTACTGCTAGTCGAGTAGTGGGGTGTTTTTATCCAAAAGAGCACTTAAGTTTCAACCTTCTTCGATGACAAAGGTCAGCTTTCCTTCAAGAGGAAATAACCCATTTCAATTTCAGAAAGCTAATGTTTGCTGATTCAAGCATAACCATCCAGTTACATTGGATCAACTACACGTACAGTCAACCAAGATCCCAGCCCAAAGTATCAACACTGTCGCCAACTGGGTTAATCACTTGCTGGGATTGGACTATGAAACTATGCTTGGATCTTATTTCAATCTCCCAGAAAATAACCTAATGATATGAGCTTTACATATCCAATTATGTTAATTGTAGGCAAACACATTTACTATCCCTCTGTTCTTTCTGATCAACTGAAGAAATGATCCTAATCTACAGAACCTACTGAAACTACAAAATTGAGCCTTAATTTTCAGTAATCAATTTCGGCATTCATAACCACTGATCTTTAATTACAAGAAGGTACAAGAATACAGACAGATCATTTTATAAAGACATCTATTAGAAAGTCATTCTACCAAAATTCTTATGGCAACAAATTGATCAGAATAAGAAAACCACGTAGTTCATTTTTTGACCCCGAATAAAATCCCATAAGAATATAAAATCGTAAGATCCTCATTCATTATCAAGGCGATGAATGAATTGAGATAATTCGAGTTAAATAAAACAAATCATACAAACAAGAGAGCAGTCTTGATTTGAAGAAGTTGTGACTCAGACCCACATACATGATACATGTAATCACATATCTTAACACAAGAAGCTATTGAGTCTCTAAGATCAATTCATAAAACAAATCTCGTAACTAAAATATATATTGGATATACTCTTTGTTTATTGTATGATAACATGAGAAGCTATTGAATTTCTAAGGTTACTTCATAAAACAGAATTTGATAACCATGAAGAGTACTGCATATAGTCATTTTGCCTATTAAAAGAAGGAAGAAGAGTACTGTATATAGTCCCCCAATTTTGTACCTGCAGAACCGTGATTTGTGCAGATAGATTAGTAGCTTCAGTCTGCAGAGTCTGCACCTTCCTCTCCAGTTCATTAGTATAACGGATTTTCCGCTCCTTAGAACGTGCAGCAGATTGTCTGTTTGCAAGAATCCTGTAATATTGCAGAACCAAAGATGAGTTTCTACAAAAGCTTAAAACAAAGTTAAATGCTAGAACTGTTATCTATAAGGGGCCATAGTATTTTAAGGAAAACGGAAAACATACAAAAAAACAAGACAATAAAGTTGGGAAGCCATGCTATGTAACAATGACACACTAAAAACTTTTGCGCGAAAAATTTCAGATTACTATGTTGACAATGAAAGATCGTCAGCAACCAATAGTTTCCAAATCTTCCCATCTCTTACCATACAGGTAACACCACTTCACTAAAGAATACATTATAGTTAGCACTACATTTTCTTTCATCTTAAATCGGCATACAAGGTACAATAGTATCTCTTCATTAACTCAGTATTCCGACTTCTCCTCTAAGGGCCTATCCACTGCTTTTAAGTGGTATAGTAACCCCTCCCGCCCTCCTCCTTCTTTCCCAATACAAAAAGTTCACTTGATTCAGGTCAAGACCAATCTGCCTGAGTTAAATATCCTGGCCATTCACATATAATTTACTGGAATCTTGTTTCATTTTCCACAAGAGAGAATTGTTGCAAATGATCACCAACATACTTCTTTCTTAAATCACATCCTTTCCTTTTCTTCTTTTCCATCCAATTGAGTGAGAGAATACGGAAACTCATATAATTTCACAAGAATTTACACTTGACAACTCCATTATACCAAGTCAAACATGCTCTTTACAACTAAAATACTATACATATTTGGCATTCCAACGAAAAAGCAAATCACTTAAAAACCAAGAAATATAGCAACCATCTATTTTGCTCGAGAATTTTGAAAAAATCAAATACTTTGAAGAGACATTTCCTCTTCATCATCAGAGCTAAGTTTAACTCCAAGTAAAACTCTTAACCAAACCAAGGAAAACCTCAACCCCAAAAAATTTCACACTACAACTGAGACAACTGCATACAAAATTGAAGAAAAAAAGGGAACTTCATGAAATTTCAAACCTTAATCACTAGAGCTAAGTATAATACCAGAGTGAAACTCCTAACCAAACAAAAATAAAAACCTCAAGCCCAAAATTTTTTGAAACAGATATTTCCTCTTAATCATTAGAGCTAAGTATAATTCCAAAGTAAATCTCTCACAGCACCCCCCACAAAAAAAAAAAAAAAAAAAAAAATTTCAAACCCAAAGTTTCAATACTACAATTGAACAACTGCATATACAATTGAAAAAAAGAGAACTTTATTAAAGTTCAAAGCTTAAGCATTAGAACTAAGAACAATTCCAAAGTAAAACTCTTTTAACCAAACAAAAAATAAAACCTCAACTCCTTAAAATTTAGAAGAGACACTTCCTCTTAATGAGCCAAGTATAATTCCAAAATAATACTCTTAAACAAACCCCCACACACCAATAAAGAAAAACACCCTAAAATTTTGGAGAGACATCTCCTGCTAATCATTAGAGCTAATTATAATTCCAAGTAAAAAAAAAAAATCTTAACCAAAAAAAAAAAAAGAACCTCGACCCCTAAAAATTTCACACAAAATTGGATTTTTATAATAAAAGTTGAAACCTTTTAGCTCTCTTGGGATCAATTAAAGCCAATTCAGCAAGGCGATCAGGCGCCATAGCTTTCTTAACAGAACTCTCAGCTTCAAACGACGCCGTACTAAAAGAACCATCCATCGAATTACTATGCCTATGCCGCGAACCCGAACCCGAACCCGAACCCATCACCCACTTCTCTTCTTCCTTCGCCGCCGCCGGTGTTGTCGCTGCTCCAACATCACCAAACTCCAACCCATCAAAAAAGTCAGCGTCAACTGACAGACTCCGGAAATGATTCAACGGTCTAGGGTTTTGATCACCACCAGACGGTCCAGCAAAAAGGGGTCCGGTTGATGACGAGTCAGCCGAATTAGCCGGCTGCTGCATATGTGTATCAGCCGACGGCGCAGAAATGTCGATGTTGAAGTCAGCAACGACGTCGTCCAGTAGAATATCATCGTCAAAGTCCGGGAACCGGAAGAAAGTCTCCGATTGAGCTCGACGGTGACGGGCAATACGGGTAGGAGTATCGGGCATCTGGTCAAGGTCAGTTCGACCCGCTAGAAATGGAGCGGGTATGGGCTTTCCGGCGAACTTCGGGTCCATTGAAAAAGAGTCCAGATCAATTGGTGGGGGCGGGGTGGCGTGTAGAAGAAGATGGGGAAAGAAGAGAACCGTTGGTGAAAGAGCAAAAATCACATGGGAGGGATTATTGACCTTCAAAGTCCAAACACTTAAATAATCGAGTAAAATAGGTTTCAGTATCTTATTGACCATAGTGTAAAACCTTTTTTTTTTTTCCTGGATAAGCATTTTAAATACATGTAATTCTCTTTATTTGCTCTCCTTTTTTTTTTTTTTTTTAATTGATGTAGTAACTAACACTTTGTTTGGATGGTGGTTTGTTCTGATTTCATAACGTACGGTATTATATGGTATATTATAATATAGTACAGTATAATAGAATATAATATTTGGATAGAGTGTATTGTTCACAGTTATTTAATAATAGTTTTATTATTTAATTTGATTGTATGCTATTGTATTCTAATTGGTAAGTTTACTAAAATACTCTTAATTATTATAAATATTTAATGTATCAATAATTATTAATAAAATAATTTTTTTCTACTAATTTATTATAATTATGCCATATAGATATATTAAATTATTAAATTCATGTAAATTCTAACAAAGTCAATAAAATAGTAGATCAAATAAATATAACTGGATTTATTTTTTACAGTAACAAATTTTATTTTTTTATATTTTGAGATGTGACACCGACGACAAGTAAAAAGTTTAAATATACTTTTTGTGTATGCTATGGATGTGTTCGGTATGAAATCCCCCCCAAAAAATATTTTTCAAGAAAATAAATTATTTCTTAATTATTTTCTTGTGTTCGTAACACAAGTAGAATTTTTTTTTCTCTAAAAGTATTTGTGTATATTTAACACAAAATAATAAAAATGTATATGATAAAAGATGATGGAGTTAAGAAATTGAATCTTTTTTAAAGAAATATTTGGGGTGGGAGTAGTGAAGTAGGGGTTGGGATAGGTGTAGGGGGTAAGAAAAAAGTTCTAAGTTTTTTCTTTTAAAAAAATTAATTAAAAAATTATATTCTTTTTTGTGTGCGCGTAGGGGGGAGGGCAGGAAGGGGGAGCTGGTAGGGGGGTGTAAGAAAATTTTCTTTAAATTTTTTTTTTTTTTAAAAAAAAATTGTGTGTGTGGAGGGAGGGCTAGTAGGTGGTTTGGGGATGAGGGTCGGGTAAGAATAAGTTTTTGAAATATTTTTTAAAAAAATTGAGTGGGGTAGGGTCGGGTCGAGGTGGGGGGAGAGGGTGAGGTTGAAGGGGTTGGGGGTTGGAGTAGAAGGATAAAATAAGATTATATAATATTAAGTATGAATATAATTGAAAAACAAATAAGCTAATCATGAGATACCACTAAATCGGTGGTTACATAAAATGGGGATTTTCATGATTACCAAATTATGAAATTAAATCATACCATATCATATATTTTAAGAAACAATCAAAATAAACATGGTTCTCTAAAAAATTATACCATATCATGGAAAACCTCCATTCAAACAAAGGGTAAAAAGCGATAAGGACAATTTTATACTACTATTTTTTAAATATAATAAATTTAATGCTTTGAAAAATGAATTAGATAATGAATTATATTTAATGTGAAGAGTAGAATAGATAAAAATAAATAAATTATTTATTAATTTTGTAAACTAAACAAATATTATTGGATATTTTAAAATAGAAAAATAGACAAGTAAAAATAAATGGGGAGGTAAGAAAATGGATAGGAAATAGTATAAAACTGTTTTTTAGTCAAATGTAAGATACAAGAATTGATTCAACTACATAGTATTAGGTTAATTCTTAATTCATCATGAAATACAATGTTTTTCAATTGATAATGAATTATATTTAATATGAAGAGTAGAATAGATAAAAATAAATAAATTATTTATTAATATAAACTAAATAAATATTATTGAACATTTCAAAATAGAAAAATAAACAAGTAAAAATAGATGGGGAGGTAAGAAAATGGATAGGAAATAGTATAAAACTGTTTTTTAGTCAAATGTAACATACAAAAATTGATTCAACTACATAGTCATTAGGTGAATTCTTAATTCATCATGAAATAATAATATATCGCATAACTTAGATTCACTTAGAGTCGTTTGGAATTGCTGTTACAAAAATACTGAGAAGCATTTTTATAAAATAATTTTTTAGAAAAATGCTTTTAAAAAAAATAATTTGTGTTTGATAAATTCATTTGAAAAGTGTTTTTGATAAATAAAATTGTGTTTGAATAATTTTTTTCAAGAAGTGTTTTTTTGAGATAAATAACCAAAAAGGACATCTATCAGCAGACCTTTATTGCTAAAATCAATTTATAGAGAAAATTTATTTTAAATATCTATCATAAGATTTTTAATTTAATTTTTTAATTTAATTAAAAAGTACTTACTCTAAAATTTTCAATCAATATTTATATATATAAATACATTAAAAAATATTGATAAATATTCTGAAAAATCATTTTATAAAAGTGTTTCGCAAATAAACAGCTTTGTAACAGTAATTCCAAATAGGCTCTAAGTGTTGAATGGGAAATGTTCTTTAAAGAGATTAAAACAAAGACGACAAGTAAGAGGGGGACAAGAGAAATAAATTTTCATGTTAATTTCTTTTCGTTTCTGTTGATACCTTTCTTTTTATCAACAGATAAATATGATAAATAAAAGTTCTCAATAATTTCATTCCTAATTTTATCACGCAATATCTTCATACTAATAGAAGATTTGTTTTGTATTTTATCACGTTGATATCTTTCTTTTTCTTCTTGTATCACTCTCACTATTACTTTTTTTTTTAGCTTCAATTAATTCTTCTAAACCATCAATAGTTACAAATTCTTCATTATTTATTGGGGTATCAAACTCAAATGGTTGCCCAGATTGAAACCATCTACTCCCTTGTATACCATCTGGTAAAATTCCAGATAATAGTGCCCACGTATGTTCGCCAGTAGCAACAACATCCTTAAAACATATCTCCATTTGAGTTCGATATTGTAAGCCATTTTCTTTAAATTTCTCCACATCGGGATTTTTCTACAATGATGAGAAGCAATAAGATATGTTATTAGTGACCAAAATAACATAATAACTTATCAAGTTTAAGTGAATAATATGTAATAAGATTAGAAGTACCTTTATTTTTTTTATCCCACCATACGACACTCGCTTGCATGATTTTCTTCTCGCTATTTCATCCTAAACCAGTTTTCTTTCCAACAACAGTGTCCCATTCTTACCAAGTGGTTTTAAGATTATCCATTTATTCTTCAATTTGACTTTGTCATCATTTTTTTCGATTATAGCATTGAATCTTGTCACCAATTTAGTCCATCCAGTGTTGTTGAAGTGGGTACCAGAGCGATTTTCAGTGATAACTTCATCCACACATAAATTTAAAATTAACTCTACGTTTTCTATACTCTATTTAGCCTTCTTAACATTACACATTTTCTATGCATTAGAGATATATGATTAATAATAATAACATTACACAAAAAAGTGAAATAAAAATATTATTGTCAAAATAAAAATTTAACAAAATCTAAGAATTTTATAAACAACGATATTATCACGTATGCTCTTATACGTATGCACATGAAAAATCTAGTTCTATCATGATAATTATTAAAAAAATCATACCTTAAAGTGAGAAAACAATCTTGATTCAAACAATAACTTATTATAGAGGAGATGATTTTATATTTTGAAGAGCAGTAGAGTATATGTATATATGAGAAATATTATCTGTATTTATAGATGAAGGAGAAAGTGTGTAGTATGATAAACTCATTAAATGAGTAGAAGATTTGAAGAAAAGGTCAAAAAAAAAAAATTAAAAATAGAATCAATTTGTTTTTTGTTACTTTATTTTTTGGATATATTTTACTGTGCCAAAATTTACTAAAAGTAAGCAAACATTATATTCATACTTACAAATATCTAAATGAGATTATATTTGTTATTTGTTACCTTTTCTTTTGGATATATTTTTACCGTGTCAATTCTAAAACTAAGTAATATATGTATACTACATGATAACAAATATTTGTTATCTTTTTTAAAAAATGTATATTTTTACTGTGTAAAAATTTACTACAAATAAACAATCATCATATTCATATATATACACACACACATACATACACTACATTGTAACAAGTATGACAATCTTCATGAATTATTTATTCAAAATTAAATATTAAAAAAAAATTATATGTGCTGTCAAAATACAATCTTGTAACATGATTCATCTGTCAATTGTTATTATAAATAATAAATAATAAAAAGTTATATATTCTTTAGTCGTCATTATCAATGATATTTTAAAATTTATTTAAAGAAATTGAGTGAAATTAAAATAACAATATATAAATCATAAAGAATTATGACATAAATATGAAATGTAAAATTTTAAAAATCAAACGTATTAATTAAACTTGTAAGATATGTTAATTAATTAATAAGGAATATATATATATATATATATATATAGTCATTAAAAAATAATTTTCTGCTTCTTATTCTGTTTTTTTTTTAAAGCAGAAAAAATGCTTCTGCTTATTTTTAAAAACATTTTTGCAAGTTTATAAAAAACACTCCTCTTTTTTTAAAAAGTACTTTTTTTCTCAAAAAAAAAAGTATTTATTTGGGGAAATAAGCAATCCCAAATACACTTAATTATACTAAAAAAATTAAATAAAATTATAGTGTAGAACGGCGAGTAAATACGAGCTAAAATATCTTAACATCCCAATGTATAAGGCGTACATGAAATAAGTGTTTTACTAACCGAGAAATTAATTCCACGAAATTTTTACGCCTCCTTAATCACTTCAAGATAGTTCGGAGTTTGCTCAAGATTTTTTTACGAATGAAATTAGTATTGATTTTTGTTTAGAGTATTGATGGCGACAAACTTCCACAAATATAGAGGTAGAAATACACAAAAGGAGGGGATAAATAATTCTTATTTTATTTTCATAGTAAATATTGTCAATATGACTAAAACTCGAATTAGTAAAAAATGGATAGCAAATAGTAAGTTAAAATTGCTTAAATTAAAAAACAAAACACAGATACAAGAATTGATTCAACTATATAGTCATAATAGCAAGTCGTTGTTGGTTCGAAATCGAGAGGGCGTCATGCGGAAGCTTAATGTTTGCAAATCTTGAGATAATAAATTAGATGACAAAGAAAACAATATTAAAAAATATTAAATTATTATATATTTTGGCCAATCGACCTACATATTATAAAACCTAATATAAAAAAACATTAAATCTATTGGGAGAAATCTCCCCCTAAACAAAGACTCTTTAAAGAGTACATTGGATGCTATTATGTTATGGTATGAGGAAGGTGTTTTCTATTTATGATGTCTAAAATCTTTCCTCCAAGAAAGAGGTTAGCCAAATATGGAAAAGAATTATATTTTCCTTTTAGAAAAAATAAAAGTAATTATGATTACTTTTATTTTCCTTCCAAGAAAAAGTGAAAACTTAATTTTGGTAAGAAAATCAGGGCAAAAATCCTAACAAATCTCCTCTTTTTGACTTGATTTTCTTCACTTGATCCGCCTTCTTCACATCTTTAATCTTTATTCTTCACATAGTCCTCATCACTGCTGCTTGACATGCTTAAAAATGGAGCTTTTGGGTTAAAAGTATATGAGCCCTTTTCGGGTTAAAAATATTGGAGCCCTTTTGCAGGGTTAAAAGTGAGCTTTATTTTCAAATATGTGACAGCAGGATTGTTGAAAACATGATTAACAATTATCTTCACATGTAGCTTTTAGACATATATCTTCATTATCATCAAATTGATTGCAACTTTGTTCAACAATTTAGCCATCGATTTATTGAACCGTGGGTTCTGATACCACTTGTTGGGTTCGAAATCGAGAGGGCGTCATGTGGAAGCTTAAAGTTTGCAAACCTTGAGACAATAAATTAGATGATAAAGAAAACAATACTAACAAACATTAAATTATTATATATTTTGGCCAATCGGCCTACATATTATAAAATCTAATATAAAAAAATATTAAACTTATTGGGAGAAATCTCCCCTAAACTAAGACTCTTTAAAGACTATATTATGGATGCTATTATGTTATGGTATGAGAAGGGATCTTCTATTTATAAATGTTCAAAACCTTTTCTCCAAGAAAGAGGTTAGTCAAATATAGAAAAAAATTGTATTTTCCTTTTATGAAAAATAAAAGTAATTATGGTTACTTTTATTTTCCTTCCAAGAAAAAATAAAAACTTAATTTTGGTAAGAAAATCAGGTCAAAAATCCTAACACTCCTAACATATTATAAACAAGATTATATCACTTATTGTCAAATATTAAATTAGAACTGAAAAAAAAGAAGAAATACAAATGAAAACATAAATTGAAAAATGAAACACAACATAAAACATGCTTGGAATAAGGGTCAAACAGTCAAATATATAAGGCGGAGTGTTTAAAGAATTGAGACATAGTTTTGCAAGTCTTTCATACCTCCATGATCATTTAAAATATTGATCAGCAACAAGCTTTCACAATAAAAGGTATGAAAAATAGAAAAGCATAGGTTAAATTATTCTTATTCTTATTTTCTTAATAAATATTGCCAATTACTTATGAAGTCTGGTTAACAAATATAATTGGTTTCCTATGAAGAAAATCAGAATTATAATGAGTGAAAAAGAATGGAAATGATGGAACAAAATATAATGGGAGAGGACATAAATTATTTGGCTAAACTCTAGAACAATTGATTATTTAATTGCTTAGCATTATAATCACCATCAATAATTGGGGAGTAATACTGCTAAAGAAGCTTCCTCTTGTCGGGACGATTTGTTGTTTTATATTGAAGTGATTCAATGAGTGTTTATCACTCTTTAACAAAATTATAATGGTTTTGACATTAACAAAGGCCACCAATAAATGATTCGACAAGAAGGAATATAGATGCAATGAATTTAACTAAGTGTTTTTTTTTTTTTTTTAAGGAGATAATTGATAAATTTATTCTCATGTGATTTTGAACACGGGTTTAGAGTGTGTTTGGTACGATGAAAAACTCTTTTTGATTTTTTTTCCCTCATGTTTGATTGACTTAAATATTGTAGAAAATGTTTTCCAAATCAACTTATTTTTCTCAAATCTAAGGATAACGACTTTCATTCAAAAAATAAGGAAAACGTTTTTATGATCCTGTATTAAGAGCTAAATTGGCTAAAGGTATGGGTCATAATTATTATGGAGAGCTCGCATGGCCCAATTATCTTTTATATATTTTTCCAGTAGTAATTCTAGGTACTATTGCATGTAATGTAGGCTTAGCCGTTTTAGAACCATCAATGATTGGTGAACCGGCAGATACATTTGCAACCCCTTTGGAAATCTTACCTGAATGGTATTTCTTTCCTGTATTTCAAATACTTCGTACAGTGCCCAATAAATTGTTGGGGGTTCTTTTAATGGTTTCAGTACCTGCGGGATTATTAACAGTTCAAAACTGTATTTCAACCTCATTCTCAAGTTGAAATATTCATACAACTCTCAAAATCACTCACCACTACCCCGACACCCAATCTCCTACTTCCCCCCACCTTAATATAAAAACATATTTAATTTTTTAAAAATATTTCAATTTTTTTCTCACCCTATCCCTTATGGTGCGACCCGACCGGGGTCTTGTCGTAACAGCGTCCCAGGTAAACCTATCAACTGGACCGAGCAGGCCCGTTTCGGCTTGTTTAGCTTGGTTCGTGTAGAGGGCCCAGCCCGATAGGCCTCCGAGGTACTGGGACGTCTCAGGTGACAGGCCCGGTGGATCGACCCACTAACTAAATCGGACCAGGCCCATCGGTTACCCAGACTGGATCGGACCGACCCGATTAGTAAATATATTTTTTTTTTTTTTTAATTTTGGGCATTGTTGGGTCAGCCTTCCTATGGTCAAATGGACCATTGGCCCCAACGACCATTTGGCCAAATTTGGTCTTTAAAAAAAAACAAGTTAATTCAAATTTTTTTCTATAAATACCCCCAATTCAAAATTCATTTTTCACACAACTCACAATCTCACTCTCTCAATCTCTCTCAAATATTCTAATTATCTTCTAAAGTGCTCAATTTTATTTTTTAATTTTGCGATTACATATACAAGTGGAAGTTTTTTAAAGTTGCAACTTTCGGATACTTTCAAAATTTGGTATTGTCGTTTCAAATCTTACTTTTAATTTTTAATTAGTGTATTAATATTGAATATTTATTTTTATTATTTTGGTGTATTTTGAATATTTTTCAGTTTAATTTATAATATGAATAAATTAAGAAACCTCGATAAGAGTGTCAAAATTTTTTATCTCGAAAGTTATAGTGGTAGTAAAAAATAAATTGGTGGCGGTTCTAATAGAGGTAGTTCAAGTATTAGATATACCCGTTGTAGACACCTAATTTTGTCCCTTCCAAAGACCCAAGTTATTCATTTTTACCCTCATCTTACCATATGTCCTACCCTGTTTGATTATCCCTTCATAAAATGATAAAAATAATAACCCTTAACAAATTTTACCTTGTTTTAATCCTATCCTAACAACTTCTCCAATTAAAAGTGGATACCTCACCACCCCACACCCCTATATCCACGTGGCCCTTTTTCTCTTCACATTTTAATTCCCCTCTAAAGAATAGAGCGGAGGACTCTTTCATTTTCCATTATATACACGGGGGCCCCACAAAAATAGAGGAGGACACCACTCCATATCATCATCTTCATCAAATACACACAAGACCATAGAGATGCCATTTTTTTTCTTTTTTTTTCTTATTCGCAACATACACATACTTATACACACAGTCACGCGCATACACTCTCATCCACGATCGGAAAACACACCCTCTCACCGGAACACGCTCTTTTACGTGAAAACATACACACACGCGCACATAGTAAGGGGAAAAAGACGAATGGGCGACGTTTGGCGAAGATCTGGCGTCGAAATCAGAAAACGACGAGAAATCTGCGTCGCTTTTGAGCTTTTCCGACGACATCCACGCCGAAACCAATTTCCCCATTGTCAATTGGGTTAAAATCAGTCCCAAATCTGTTCTCGTCATTGATTGAATTAGTACAAATGGGCCGTTCCAGTCCCAAATTGATTTTGCGATAATATCGTGTATTGGTTCAGTTTATCCGGTGGGAATTTTTGTTCTGGTCCATAGGTTTACAATTTGGTTCAAAAATTAGGGTACTGTCAGGACTCCGTTGATTTATTTTGGTCAGTCT
>NC_061114.1:181483181-181486021 GCF_002878395.1 Capsicum annuum
AGAATTCAACACTTTTTCAAAAACTTCTTTTTTTTCTTTTTGAAAAGATCACCGAACTCGAGAAGGGCGCCTACGTATCTCACCCCCAAGAGATGAGAGTCAGGTGTGCGTGGTTCGTGAAGTCTTGCTAAAAAGGCCAAATTAAACTCTTTTGTTTTTCTTTTTCTTAAATCTTTAAGAAGAAAAGAAAATAACAATTTGTCAAAAGAATTAACGAAAATCTTTTTGTATTTTTCAAGTTTAAATACCCCTCTATAAAGTGAAATTTTATGATTACCAAAGAAATCTTTTTGGGTTTTCAGTTTTGAATTTCATGCGAAAATAAAACTCGAACCTATTAAAGGAAAATCTTTTTGTGGTTTTCTTTTAAGATGTATGTGACACCTACTCTAAATGAAAGTGAAGAAAAATCTTTTTAAATTTTTTAAGTAAGATCAACCAAAAAAAAAAAAAAAAAACTAAGACTATTAAGGAAATTTTTTTGTATTTTTCTTTTCAAGACATGTATGAAGCATCTACTCTAAATGAAGAGTGAAGAAAAACTTTTTTGAATTTTTTAAATAAGATCCCCGAACCTATAATAGGTTGCCTACGTATCTCACTCCCGAGAGAGGAGAATCGGGGGTGCGTAATTCGTCCAGATTGGACAATTAAGGATTAAATAACCAACACCTGACTTGAGAGACACGAGCACCAACAGAAGATGCAAAACGTCAATAAAATCTTTTTGAACTTTTAATTTGACACTTCACAAAAAAATGACACCAACAACTATGAAAGAAATTTTTTTTTGATTTTTTCATGAAATGTACAAAACTCCTATAATTTTATTTTATTTTTTGCATTTTTCTTTTATAAAAACTCCTATGAATGAAAAAATCTTTTTGAAGTTTTCGAATTGTGAATGCATGCTAAAGAAGACAAAGAAAAATCTTTTTGATGTTTTGATTTTTTTTTTGGAAAATGAGTGTAAAAAGGGTAAAAAATCTTTTTGGATTTTTAAATTGTGAAAAACGAAAGTCATAAAGAACTCTAAACAAACTACGAAACACTTTTTTTTGGCTCACCTTTTCTCTTTTTTCCCTTTTTTTTCCATGCCTACACAACTTTTTTTAATTCTAGCACATGCTTTCCTCAAATCAGTTCGTCAAATGACCCTGTTACCCTAAAAAATGCAACAATTAGCATGTAGGGATGCTTTAGAGGAGAGTCTCCTACAAAGGACCAAGTGGGCCCCGCTAGGTCTTAATATGATGCACATAAGCATGACCTAAAGGCTGACCTACGTTGGGGTTTACTAACAAGGCCGTTCGGGGGAGCATATGGTCAATAGTGGCTGCTTTGCTTTCCACCTACTCCATACATCCAACGGCTCCCCCTCCTAAAATAAGGGTGACTCAATTACAGTTCGTGCTCACGACGTGAACTCCGAAACTTGTTGCAGAAAGAATTGACTCGGGTTATGCATATAATGCCAGATATAAAGAGGTAACACACAAGAGAAAAATTGTAAACACATAACACTCAACAATGATAAAATAAACAACAAACGATAACACAAACTAAGTCGATACAACTCCAAAAAATAAGCTCGAATTCTGAAAAGTTCCCAGCAGAGTCGTCAGAGTCGTCAGAGCTGTCACACCACTTTTTACACCAAAAGAATTATGTTTTAAGTTCGAAAAGGTTTTTATTATTGAAGTGACAAAAGGTGAAAATTTGTTCCGAAAAAGGATTATTTTTACTTTCAAAACTCAGAGTTGCCACTTGGCATAATACAGTGTGCCAACTCACATTTGGAAATTTCTTTTCAAAATAATTTGACTCTTTAAGAATGGTTTACGAATAGAGATTCCGGCTAAGGATTCTGTTGACCGAGGGGAAGGTGTTAGGCATCCCTCAATCCCGTGGTTCAACCACGGTTGCTTGATGGAGCATATTGGCCAATTTGACATTAAGGATGTATAAACCACATAAACACACAACAATCAAGTAAACAAACACAAACCAAAACAAATCTCAAAAATATAATGTTCAGTCCAATTATACAGTCAAAAATAGAAAAAATTGCAAAAATATAAATCCTACTCTAACCTATACTAATCCTAAATTGTGTTTCATGCTCTGCCCGATGCCTTGGACTTTGATCACGAACGTCCTTCGAGTACAAAATATTTTGAGTCATTCCCTA
Source organism: Capsicum annuum (assembly GCF_002878395.1). NCBI lineage: Eukaryota > Viridiplantae > Streptophyta > Magnoliopsida > Solanales > Solanaceae > Capsicum > Capsicum annuum. Next base: position 181,485,373 of record NC_061114.1, read on the forward strand.
GATAAATCAATACAAATCCCTCGGGGCATTCCCCGGTCAAATGAATACATCAGAATTAAATAAGATAACTAGAAAAACGTTCAAAACATCACATTTAAATATTTAAACATTCAAAGCGTTCAATCAACACATCAATCCTAAATTTGCCTAGCCGAACTTATATTGCCTATCTATTTCAACGTATCATAATCTATCACATTCATACTTATTCTGAATTTAAACAAAAGATAGCAAACCAAAATTAATCTACACTCTTTTAATCCATCTCGCAATTCCACCCCAGATTCTCTTCTCAACCAACAATTAACACATGTTTCAATTATCAAATCAATTTTTAACTCAAAATCCAATATCAACAATATAGACATAATGATAATTAAAGCATGGTAATCATACGAATTTCACATTAATGACATCAAACATCTACCAAATCATCCAATCTCAAACACAGCCAATTCAACAAATTACGATAAAAAAATACGGGTTAAAGAAATGGATCTTCCGATAATCAATTTCGGTTGATGATAATATTAAATAAGCCCCAGATTTGGAATCCTTAATAGAAAAACCTCAACAGCAAAACAGTCCAACTCGGTATCACCGAACTGAGACCCGAGACTGACCAAAATAAATCAACGGAGTCCTGACA
>NC_061114.1:181489021-181521060 GCF_002878395.1 Capsicum annuum
CTTTTCAAAAAGAAAAAAAAGAAGTTTTTGAAAAAGTGTTGAATTCTAACACATTGGTTATCTCTTGTTTAGTTAGTTTAAGGTGGTTGGTTTGTGGCATTTTGGCTGGTCCTCCATATTGCACCAAGTCACCGAGAAAGTTATGGCCAACAAGGATATCGAGTTTGCTGTCACTAATCAGATAGGGAGTTCGGGAAATGAGAATTTAGGAGCTAATGAAGAGATTTGAAAATTAAGGCAGCAAATGATAGAAATGCATCGAGCTTGGGCTAATGGGTTGCCGCCTCCTCCTGTTCCCACTGATAATCTGGAGTATCTTTCTAGCTTGCCTCCCGTGTCACATGCATAATTTCTTATTTTTGTTGCCATGCCACAACATGCATTAGGATCGACTTCGGGGCAACAATATCCAACCACTTCCAATGTTCATTTCCTCACTCCCCAATCCAAGACTACCATATACTCGCCTCCACCTGTTGTTCATGCTTTTGCGGAGCCACCCCCACCTGAAGCTCCTACTTTTAATATTCATCCCTAAGTTGTGCTTCTCTACTCTACAAGAGAGCCTGCATTGAATATTACTAGTGATCAGCGTTACGCTACCGAGCCTACATTCAAGTTGACTGGTCTTTTCGGTGACACTCACCCACCTGAATTTCCTTCTAACACTGAGAAGCCTGTTATGACAGAAGAACAAGAGGAAATGACCAGAAAATTGAGAAGTCTGGAACTGACTATAAAGAACTTGCAAGGATTTAGGGGTTGCAAAAGTGTCTTTTATAAGGACTTATGCATGTTTCCAGATGTCAACCTTCCTCCTGACTTTAAAATGCCAAAGTTTGAGAAATATGATGGACATGGGGACCCAGTGACACATTTGAGACGTTATTGTAACCAGTTAAGGGGCGCTGAAGAGAAAGAAAAACTACTTATGGCTTATTTCGGAGAGAGTCTTTCAGGACTAGCTTCGGAATTATTTGTTGATCAAGACATCGACAAGTGGATTAGTTGGGATGACCTTGCTAATGAATTTGTGCAACAATTTTAATACAATATGGAGTTAATTCCTGACGAGAAATCCTTGACTAATATGAAGAAGAAGAACACTAAAAGTTTTAGAGAATATGCGATTAGATGGCGTGAACAAGCTGCTAGGGTGAAACCTATAATGAAAGAAAGTAAGATAGTAGAGGTATTTATTCAAGAGAAGGACGAAATATATTATCAACATTTGTTACCTACATTAGGCAAGCCGTTCATTGAGGTCCTTAAAATTGGGGAGATAATAGAAGAGGGAATTAAGACTGGTCACATTGTGAGTTTTGCAATATTAAAAGCGACTACTCAAGCAATTCAAAAGGGTTTAGGAAGTGTTGGGGAAAAATAATGAGGAAGATGCATCTGCTATTGTAATTGGACTGCAGGAAAGGTCAAGAAGACCACATCGTTATCGATCTCAGGATCAAGCTCAAGTTTATGCCCAAGCTCCACATAATCACTCCCAAAATCCATTATACTCTGTTCCTCCACATCCATATCCAGTGTATAATGCACAACCACATGTTTAGCCCTCATCTTACCCACAATAGCATACCCCAACGCCCCAAAGTCATCCTCTAAATCCATAAACATACCAAAACCCTTCTAAGCCTGATTTTCGATCCAAGCCAAATGATGAAATGAGGAAGAAGTCGAGAGATAGCTTCACACCAATTGGAGAGTCATATGCCAGCTTATTTCAGAGATTGGTATAGGAGGGCATGATCACTCCTCTCTTTGGGCACACTCTTAATCGACGTTTAAGAAATTTTGAATCTAGTGCACGATGTGCGTATCATTCTGATGCTCAGGGTCATAGTATTGAAGATTTTCGAGATTTGAAAAGAGAAATTGAAAAGATGATTCAAGATGGATCGATTATGGTGCAGAACATTGATAGTAAGGAAAGCTCTAGTTATGCTGATATGCAAACCAATGGCTAAGTTGTCAAGCTGAGCAATTGAGAAGTTATCCCTCTCCCTACGAGGAAGAGGTCTGGTAGTTTGTTCTATTTTCTTTTCTGTTATCCAAATTATTTTAGGGTTATAGTTCGGGATCTATCTTATTTTTATCTCTTTATCGTTATGTTCAAACCCTTCTATCTTTTATTTTAATAGAATGGAGTGTCCCCTTTTTCCTTGTGTTTTAAATATGTGTTGTTTGTTTGTTTTCTTTACATAGTACATTTTATGTTGATTCTAGCGATATGACATGCTAGCGGAATTTTCAGCCAGATCTTAAAATCCAGTTTAAGCATGAGCATGGAATCAGAGGGTTAAAGTTAGAAAAAAAAAGTATCTGAGAAAATAGGTAGAATGTTGAGACATTTGGTGACAAGTTGAAGCCTTCTTTGGGAATTAAGGAAATTATTTTGAGAATCACAAGAATAACTTGGTCATCAATTGAAAGACATATCTCAATTAGGTCAAACAGTGTCCGCGTGATCCTATCAAGAGGAACAGAAAGAAAATAAACTCCACGAAAGCATAAATCATTCAATGTGAGGGATGTAGAACAAATATGGAGTTATATGTTTGACAAGTATAGAAAAATAGGTGACACACATGTTCAGGGCAAGTTAGTATTGTAAAACATGTCATAAGTGAGGTTGATAGTGCACTTTCATATTGCATGCTATGTACTAGTATTTTCAAGGATTGATATGATGAAGGCATTTTATTCTGCTATCCAAACATTGTGCCATCCTTTGTTTATCCCATTTGAGCCTTAGTGTTATTTTCTTTCAAACCCCTCTTTTGGAATCAAGATAAAATCAGCAAATCTCAAAAGAAAAGTATCGAGCAAGAGAATAGAGTTAGAAAATTTCAAAAAAAAAAGAGAGAAAAATATGTCCAAGATGGAATAAAAGAGTGTCAAGAATTTAGAGTCAGAAAATAACAAAGAAAAAAAGAGTAAAAAAAAACAAGTCAGAATCAAGCAAAAAAAGAATAAGCAGCCAGAACTACGCGTGACCTACTCTGGGCTCGGTCCAACCTAATAAAAAATTTAGAATTACTCCGTCAAAAGAAACTGGGGTATGAATTGATCCTCATTGTTTGAGTCGATTCCAAAAGTTGTAAGTCCTACCGCACTTCAAGTGTCGTTTGAGTCCCATGCCATCCTTTCTTTCTAACCCTATCCAAAACCCGAGTTACAACCAAAGAAAAACCTTCAGCTCAATCTTTGAAGATGTTAAGGCTAAGCATACAGGGGATATGATGATGCATTTGGGAACTACTTGTCTTCCTTAACATAAGAAATCAGGAGAGAAATAAAAATGAGAGAGTCTTAGTGGTGAAAATCCTCACGGGCACGGACGATGGTAAGTTGAGAGAAATAAAAATGAGAGAGTCTTATCGGTGAAAATCCATAGGAAAACCGTAAGATGACTGTGAATTAGGATAGATGAAACTAAGAGAATCTCATTGGTGAAAAACCCTCACGAACACCATGAGGTAATGGTGAGCTGAGAGAAAGAAAGAAGCCTGTTGGCGAAAACCCTTCAAGGCGCCACTAACCAAATGGGGTCTTAAATGTAATTGACCTAAGGAAGCAACTCAGTTTTAAGGCCATTAACTCAACAACATTGGGTAGAAAGTTTGGATGAAAAGATCAAGCTGCTTAATCCAAAATGCATGGCATAATCATTAGTCTTGACTGTCATTTTTAGATGAATTTTTTGTTTCTTTGTTTCAAAAGGGGACATTCATTATCTTTTCTTTCTTCTCTTTGTTTTTATTTTATCTTTCTTGAGTCAGTTATCCAAATAAAAATTGTCATTTTTTTTTCTTTTCTTGTCTTTGAATCAAGTCCGTGTCAAAACAAGTGAGAAAAGATTTCAAAACTGACCATCAGCTTCTTTAATTGCACAAAGCAAGACAAAAGCTAGCGCATAAAAGAGGCATAATTGTGAGCCAAAAAAAAAGGCATGTAGAAAGTTTTGTCAATAGACAAGTCGGAGAACTCATGAAAATATCAGGGTTCAAAGGGTCTATCCGAGAAGCATGGCAAAGTAGAGCTACTGTGTTTGTTTCAGTCAGTTTTAATAATCTGAGTTCGGGTCAATGATTCAACAAGTCAATGATATATGCTAATGGTTGGAAGCAAGGTTAAAAGTGACGAGGGCAATAACAATCATCGCGAAAGATAAAGCCACAAACCAGCCATTATGTTTTAAACTCACAAGTTTTCTTTGATGAAACAAGAAACATATTACCTTCAAAGCAGGGACTTCAGAGCATAAGCATCAAGGGCTGCAATGCCTCACTTTTACAAATGCAGGAAGCAATATTGTTGCACAGGTTTGATAATAAAATCATGGTAAAAATTCATCATCCTATATCCCTCAGAGACACACTTGTCCAGGGATTTCAGTTTTCATTTACTAGATAATACACTTCTTAAATTGAACATTCACTCCAAGGAGACGTACCTTCTAGTCGAGTCATTCCTCTTGATTCTTAGAAGATGTACCTTTTAGTCGAGCCATTCTCCTTGATTCCTATAAGACGTAGCTTTTAGTCAAGTCATTTTCCTTGATTCCTATAAGACGTACCTTTTAGTTGAGTCATTTCCTTTGATTCCTATAAGACATACCTTTTAGTTGAGTCATTCCCCTTGACCCCTAGAAGACGTACCTTTTAGTCGAGTCATTCCCCTTGACCCCTAGAAGACGTACCTTTTAGTTGCGTCATTCCCCTTGACCCCTAGAAGACGTACCTTTTAGTCGAGTCATTTCTTTTGATTCCTATAAGATGTACCTTTTAGTCGAGTCATTCTCCTTGACCCTTAGAAGACGTACCTTTTAGTCGAGTCATTCCCCTTGACCCCTAGAAGATGTACCTTTTAGTCGAGTCATTCCCTGTGATTCCTGTAAGACGTATCTTTTAGTTGAGTCATTCTCCTTGACCCCTAGAAGACGTACCTTTTAGTCGAGTCATTCCCTTGATTCCTATAAGATGTACCTTTTAGTCGAGTCATTTTCTTTGATTCCTATAAGGCGTACCTTTTAGTTGAGTCATCTTCTTTGATTCCTATAAGACATACCTTTTAGTCAAATCATTCCAATTAACTCATAGAAGATGTATTTATTTGTGTGGGATAATTTTCTTTTTAGTTTTGATGTGATTTCAGGAGCCCGCCTGAAGAACAGGACGAATAAATGGAAAGTCAAACAACAAAGTGAAGAAGTTGAAAGTCAAGCAACAAGGTGAAAAAGTTGAAAACAAAGCAATAAGGTGAAAATTTGAAAGCTAACGGATTGAAAAATAGCAAGTCAGGAGCCCGCCTGAAGAACATGGTGAAGAAATTGAAACTTAAGCAACGAGGTAAAGCAATTGAAAGCCAAACAACAAGTTAAGAAAATCGCAAATCAAGAGCCCGCCTGAGAATAGGATGATGAAATTCAAGTCAAGAGTCCAAAAAAAACTACATAGATAGGATTTTTGTAATTTCATTTGTGTGTTAACTTGTAATTTTCATTTTGATGTAGTTACAGAGCCGTAGACCAAAACCTCGATGAAACCTCACTCGACTCTCCAACTCAGTATAGTTCCTCTCCTTCCAACCCTTTGAGATACGTGTTAATTGATTCCTTCATAACTTGGGCGGGTAGGATGTCCTAAGTCAAGATTCGGTTGCACTTCTTTCTTCTATTTCTTTTCTTAAATAATTGTCGGGTCAAAATTTGGTCTCGTTGCCTACTTCTTTATCTGAAAATACTTCGTGTTTACATTCAAAGGAGGCATGATGTAGACAACTAATTTTGTCCTTCCCGAAGACCCAAGTTATTCATTTCTACCCTCGTCTTACCATGTGTCCTACCCCGTGTGATTATCCCTCCATAAAATGACAAAAATAACAACCCTTAACAAATTTTACCTTGTTTTAATCCTATCCAAACAACCTCTCCAATTAAAAGCAACCTCACCACCCCCCTATATCCACGTAGCCCTCTTTTCCTTCACATTTTAGTTCCCCTCTAACAGAATAAAGCGGAGGACTCTTCCATTTTTCATTATATACATGGGCCCCCCATAAAAATAGAGGAGGACACCACTCCATATCATCATCTTCATCAAATACACACAAGACCATAGAGACACTATTTTTTTTTGTTATTCGTAATATACACACACTTATACACATAGTCAAACACATACACTCTCATCCACGATCGAAAAACACACCCTCTCACCGAAACACGCTCTCTCACGTGAAAACATACACACATGCATACATAGTAAGGGGAAAAAGATGAATGGGCGGCGTTTGATGGAGATTCGGCGTCGAAATTAGAAAACGACGAGAAAACTGTGTCCCTTTTGAGCTTTTTCGACGATATCCACGCCGGAATCAATTTTCCAATCGCCAGTCGGGTTAAAATCAGTCCTAAATCTATTTTCGTCATTGATTGAATCAATACAAGTGGGCCGTTTCAGTTTTGAATCGATTTTGTGATAATATCGTGTACTGATTCGATTTATCTAGTGGGGATTTTTGTTCTAGTCCATAGGTTTACAATGTGGTTCAAAAATTAGGGTACTGTCAGGACTCCATTGATTTATTTTGGTCAGTCTCGGGTCTCAGTTCGGCGATACCGAGTTGGACTATTTTGCTGTTGAGGTTTTTCTATTGAGGATTCCAAATCTGGGGCTTCTTTAATATTATCATCAACCGAAATTGATTATCGGAAGGTCCATTTCTTTAACCCATCTTTTTTTCTTTATCGTAATTTGTTGAATTGGATGTGTTTGAGATTGGATGATTTGGTAGATGTTTGATGTCATTAATGTGAAATTCGTTTAATTATCATGCTTTAATTGTCATTATGTCTATGTCATTGATATTGGATTCCGAGTTAAAAATTAATTTGATAATTGAAGCATGTGTTAATTGTTGGTTGAGAAGGGAATCTGGGGTGGAATTGGAAGATGGATAAAAAGAGTGTAGATTAATTTTGGTTTGCTATCTTTTGTTTAAATTCGGAATAAGTATGGATGTGATAGATTATGATACGTTGAAATAGATAGGCAATATAAGTTCGGGTAGCCAAATTTAGGATTGATGTGTTGATTGAATGCTTTGACTGTTTAAATGTTTAGATTTGATGTTTTGAACGTTTTTCTAATTATCTTATTTAATTCTGATGTATTCATTTGACCGGGGAATGCCCCGAGGAATTTGTATTAATTTATCCGGAAAATACCTCGAAGTATTTTATACTCAAAGGACGTTCGTGATCAAGGCCCGAGGCATCGGGTAGAGCATGGAAACACAATTTAGGATTAGTATAGGTTAGAGTAGGATTTATATTTTTGCAATTTTTTCTATTTTTGACTGTATAATTGGACTGGATATTATATTTTTAGGATTTATTTTGGTTTGTGTTTGTTTGCTTGATTGTTTTGTCTTTATGTGGTTTATAAATCCTTAATGTCAAATTGGCCGATATGATCCATCAAGCGACCGTGGTCGAACCACGGGATTGAGGGGTGCCTGACACCTTCCCCTCGATCAACAGAATTTCTTAGCCGGAATCTCTGTTTGCAAACCAGTCTTAAAGAGTCAAATTATTTTGAAAAGGAATTTCCAAAGGTGACTTGGCACACTGTATTATGCCAAGTGACGACTTTGAGTTTTGAAAGTAAAAATAATCCTTTTTCGGAATAAATTTTTACCTTTTGTCACTTGAATAATAAAAATCCTTTCAAACTTAAAACATAATTCTTTTGGTGTAAAAAGGGGTGTGACACCCGTGTGCCTTCGGTATCAGTTAGTCATCCTTTTGAGAAAGAAATAGGTGTAGGTGCTCACGATATGAATTTTTTAGAAGCTCAAAAAAATTATGGTATACAAGATGAGAATGAAGTAGACGGGATTAATTTAGATGAATATGATAAAAATATTGGTGAGACACCCGAAGAGGAAAATGTAATATTAGATGGGAATTGGTTAATCTTCCTCCCTGTCCTCCGCGTTGTTCCCCTAAAAGATCTCATAGAAGCACTAGTATTGCATGAAATTTTTTTACGAAATAGAAAGAGAAAATAAGGTGTAATGCAATATTTGTAAAATTATATATGAGTATAAAATCGAAGGCAATAAAAGGGATATGGGTTCGTTGATGAGACATATAACAGATAGACACACAAGAGAGTTAGTTATTGCACAAGGTGGTGAGACTGTTGGTGGGCCAGTACAAACTAGACTGAACCCAACAACCGGTCAATTAGTTAAGAATTATAACAAAATGAAGGACCGGAAAGAAATAACGAAAATGATAGATGTGAGTTGTTTGCCTTTCACTTTTTCTTTTTTCGGATGCTTGTATTCATTATATTCAAGTAATTTATAATCCTATATTTACCGGTATTCCTAGAAGTACTTGTCAGATCGATATATTTGGACTCCATGCATAATATATTTATTATTTATCCGCGTTATTAAAAAATATTCCATGTAGAATTGCTCTAACTTTTAATCTTGGTCGTGCTGTTAACAAAAATAATTATTTAAAAATTACTTGTCACTGGGTAGATAGTAATTTTGTTATACAAAAATGTATTCTAGCATTTCTATATGATGAAGATCGTAGACACACTGGAAGATTTATTTTTGAATCTATTTCTAAAGTTGCAAAATATTATGGTATTGAAATAAAAGTTTTATGTATAGCTTTTGATAATGCATCTAACAACAAAGTTGCTGTTGAGTTGTTAAAAGTTGAACTTTCTCCGTCGTTACCCAAAATATTTCATTTTAAGTGTGATTGTCATATATATAATTTAATCGTCAGAGATGATCCTGAATTTTTGAGCTTTATATTGAAAAAGTCTGGCTTTCTGTTGGCTTTATTCAAGGAAATAGTAGAAAAGCTAGAGTGAGAGAATTTAAAACCAAATGTAAATAAAATGGATCTACACCGATATTTATCCCTGAAGAATGTGATACTAGATGGAATGCTGCTTATACTTATTTTAAAACTTGTCTTGCTTATAAAGTTCCTATGACAATGACTTTTAGTCAATATTCTGGTTCTTTTCTTGAGTGTATGCTACATGATTCTAATTGGGCTGCAATTGATGATCTGTTAATTTTTTGAAAATTTTTTATATAGCTGTAGTTGAATTCTCTGTTGCTTGTTATGCTACTATTTGTAATATTTTAGTTTATTTAGCTGACATTTCTTGTTTTCTTAATAAATATAAGAATAAAGAAGGTTACAAGGAAGCTATTACTACTATGATTGCTAAATTTTAAAAAATATTTTTATCCGCTTCCCCCAATTTATTTGATTGGTACTATAATAAATTATGTATGATATTTAATACTATGACCGAATTTAGTTCTATTATTTATAATGCTTTAGAGATACAACCTGAAGAAGAACCTTCTTTGTTTACGACTATGAGTGATGCGAACAGTTACATAGAAGCATTATATAATCATTATGCCGATTTACTTGATGAAGTTGTACTGACAAATATCACTCCAACTGTCGCTCCTCAAGCTTCCGAAGAGCCATTATCTTCTAAAAGACCGACACATAGTATTTATCCTGATTGCTTTTTTGATTTAAATTTTTGGGACAGGGTGCAACCTTTATCACACAGAATAAATTCTCGAGAAGAGCTTAAGTATTTTCATCAATAACCGATAGAGGATCGTAGAGCAAGGATCTACGCATTGGATTGGTGGATAAATAATGAAATAAAATATCCGATTCTTTCAAAATTAGCTAGAAATATATTGAATGTTTCAATGTCAATCGTTGCATCAGAGAGCGCTTTTAGTCAGGGACGACAACAACTTAGAGATAACCAACACTCGTTGGGAAGTAATGCTATGAATGTTCTAGTTTACCTGAGAGATTAGATTAAAGCGGAATGAAGAAATCAAGGAATGGAGGAGGAGCCGAAAGAATTACATATTCTTTAAGAAATTATGACTTCAAGAGAGAGCTCAGCACAATCAAGTCCAATGCATGGCTTTGCCTTAGTTGTTTTTGACTTTCCTATGATAGTTCCCGTTAATATTAAAATACATGAGATGGAAAAAATGATGCAAAGTTTGTAGATTTTTAATTCATGTAAGTTATAAGTTTTGGATCATTTTGTAATCAATAAAATACAATATTCATTCACTCCTTACTTATTTTTTTCATTAAATTCAATTTATTGTTTGAATTAAATATTTTTAATATATTACTATCATACTTTACACTAAGTAATAAACATAACAAACATATATACGTATAATGAAAAAATAAAAATAATGTTAGCAAATATCACTTAGACAACTAGTATTGACATATAAAAATACTATAAGTTTAAGTGTTGTATGTAAAATTATAAATTTTTTAATATATGTTCAAAACTTCAAGCATTATTATATTAACATATACATGTGTATATGTTTTCTAAAGTAGTATATATATTGTATATATGTTGTATGTATATTATTTCAAGTAGTATATATATATATATATATTATATTATACGTATATATGTGTATATATTTTCTATGGACTCTAAAGTAGTATATATTTAACGTATACATGTGTATATATTTTCTAAAGTAGTATATACATAATGTGTATATGTTGTATGTATATTCTTTCAAAAGTAGTACATATATTATATTATACATATAAATATGCATATATTTTCTATAGACTCTAAAGTAGTATATATTTAACGTATATGTGTATATATTTTCTAAAATAGTATATATACTGTATATATGTTGTATATATATTATTTCAAGTAGTATATATATTATATTGTACATATATATGTGTATATGTTTTCTATAGACTCTTAAGTAGTATATATTTAACGTATACATGTGTATATGTTTTTTAAATTAGTATATATAGTATATATATGCTGTATGTATATTATTTCAAGTAGTATATATATTAAATTGTACGTATATATGTGTATACGTTTTTTATAGATCATAAAGTAGTATATATTTAATATATACACGTGTATATATTTTTTAAAGTAGTATGTATATAGTGTATATATGTTGTATGTATATTATTTCAAGTAGTATATATATTATATTGTACGTATATACGTTATAGACTCTAAAGTAGTATATATATTTAACATATACATGTGTATATGTTTTCTAAAGTAGTATATATATAGTATATATATGCTGTATGTATATTATTTCGAGTAGTATATATATTATATTGTACGTATACATATGTATATGTTTTTTATAGATCATAAAGTAGTATATATTTAATATATACACGTGTATCTATTTTTTAAAGTAGTATATATAAGGTGTATATATGTTGTATGTATATTATATCAAGTAGTATATATATTATATTGTACGTATATATGTGTATGTTTTTTCTATAGACTCTAAAGTAGTATATATTTAATATATACATGTGTATATATTTTAGTAAAGTAGTTTATATATATACATACGTACGTACATACATACATATATATATATAACGTATATATGTTGTATGCCTATTGTTTCAAATAGTATTTTAAGTAGTATACATATTTTATTATACGTATATATTTGTATATATTATATTGTAGTATAATATGTAACATATATATGTTATACGCTTTAACGTATTTAAAATGTATATATTATAGTTATAGGTGTGTATATATAGTATATATTGGAAAAAACATACAAATTCAAAATTAATCCTTTTTTAAAGAATTTGTCCGGTTTTGACCGGTCAAAATTGGTTTTACGCTTAATGGACCGATCACAGGCTAAATAGGTTTTTCTTTTACTGTTGGGCCTGAACCGAAGCAGCCCGTTAAGAGCTGAACCGGTATCGGATCATCCCAGAACCTGATAACAACAAGTGGACCAGTGCCGGTTTGAATTGGCCCGGCCCGGTTGACAGGCATGGTCCCAGGTCCAAAAGGGATCGGAGGCCACCCCCGTTACCCAACCCCAAACTACAGCCACATGCCCTGAGTTGGCTGAATTTTGAATATTTAACAAGATAACGTGTTAACTCACATCAAGACTCTGGGATAAGATTACGATCGTGACTAACCCAACCGAGTCCAACCATCTAACCATACCAACCGTATCAAACCAAAGGCCATAAAACCAGGCCATAACCAAAGAAATACTAAGATATAGTATAAACAATCCCCAAATATAATACTATCGAACAACCAAAAATATCGTTCAACGATGTCTTCCACCAGCTTATTCTAATGCCAAGGCCGGCACCAATACCAATACTGTCCATACCTGCCCATAGTAGTACCACAAAGCCTCTAACCAAAAGAATTAAAATATACGGTTGGGACCTGCCCCCTGTAACGCCTTGAAATCTGATTCTCGGAACTCCACACGATACTCCGAACTACAAGTAGTTCTGAGCTAACCCTGACTGCCTTTTTATAAATCTGAATCTCAAATTCGGGAAGGTATGAATGAAAAATCATAATAAATGTGGAAACTGTCTGAATTATCTGGGTATATCTGAATCATACTAATCTCAAAAGTCTAACAAAGCAAATACTAAAAATCTAAATACTGTAACTGAGATCTAAAACTGAATCTAGTAGTCCGACAATCCTCTACTAACTGAATCTAGAAAGTCACTGGGACAGGCCTCCAGCTGACTCAAACTGTCTGAAATGAATACGAAAACATCAATTAATAAACTGAAAATATGAATAGCTAAGTCCCCAAACTATGAGGACTCACCAACTGCAGAGATGTAGATGAGATGCTCGAAAATCACTCGCGCTGCTGAGACTAAGCATCTGAACCTGCATTATGAGATAATGTAGCACATAGACATATATGTGGATCAGTACTTTGATGATGTACCGAGTATATGGGGGTGGATGCAATAAGTGAGCAATATCACCACAAGTTATAAATCATGCATGCTAAATGTAAATAACTCACGTAGGCTTGAGTAAAATCTGAAATCTGAAGATCATAAATAATAAATAATAAAACATACACTGTAAATCTTGTGAGCCATTACACTTAGTTCAGAAATCTATATTCTGTTCTTAATCTCAAATCATATAGGCTAAGTGAAATTTGAAAACTTATTCTGAAAATCTTTACTGTTAGGAAGGTTCTCTTAACCGACATAAACCATGTGAGCTACATGGAGTCTAACGTCTTGACCTTCTAAGGAGGAAACCTCACGTTGGGGAGAGGTGTCATACTCTTGCCAGGGAGTATAACCTAATCCAGGTGATCGATCACAAGCTAAAACCGACATCCATATAGAAATGGAAAAATTTGATAATCTGTACCTACATTGGCTACGTAGTTTTGTGGAAGATAGGGCACGCTAATCCCACACTTCCCACTCTGTGCTAAATACTACTCCCTTTTAAATCTGTATGCTTAAACCATTAGAAGTCCAGTTTTAAAACTAACATAAGGGTTCATATGAAAAACCAATTATGCATTTATGTGAGTAAATCTGTAAATAAAGCTAATTCTGAGTTCTGTAACTGTACTAATTTGTAAAGTGGATTCCAAATCTAATCCAATGATCAAAAGATCAAATCTTTTATGAAAAATTAAAAATAATCTGTTCATAAGATGCTTAAAATATTATCTTCCTTGAAATATTAATATTCAATCTAAGGGTAGTAACCCATGCATCAATATCATGGTAAATCATCATAATAATCATGCTTGATAATGTAAATATTGATAAAACAACTCAAAATCTGGAAGTTTCAACAATATGCATGAAAATATGAACATAAACATGGAATTCAACTTCTAAATCATTGGAAATATCATAAGCTTGTAAATAACAATAATGGGTATAAACCCTAACTTAACTTTCATGGGAAATCATATGAAATTCAGTAAATCTGAATTAAAAAAATAAGTTTTTGGGCACAAGGATGAAAGGATTGTCCTTGTTCATAACCCCACATACCTTAATTGACGATCTTTGATGAAAAGCTTGAATCTTGGATTTCTATAAATGCTTTGAAGATGAATTCCTAGAGTTTTTGTGTTGGGGATCCTCAATCTTGAATTTCTTTGAAGAATTAATGGAGGAATTTGAATTTCTTGCGGAGAAAGTTTGATGAGCTAGGGTTTTACTTGAGAGAGATTTGATGAAAAATGGATGTAAAGTGCTTTGAAGAGGTTTAATTCACTGTTTAAGATAGATTAGGGGCTGGAAGAATGACCAAAGTACCCCATTTTTTAATAATTAGATGGATTGAAAAACGCACATTTTTCCGAACTAGGTGGCCACTACGACGCGTTACTATCGTGGTGGATCACTGAAATTGACAAATGGAAAATGGGCAGACTCCGCTATGCGGAGCCATCACGGTGCCCCTTTGGAATACCATTTTGGCATATGGCGCGACACATTATTATTACGCTGGACCTCTGAAAATTGACGAATAGTAAATTGACCCTCTCCGTGATGTGCCAATATCGCGGAGGGCCACTGGAAATTGATAATCGTCATTTAAACCCTCTATGCGACGCACTAGTGACCAAAATGACAGTATTTTACGACTGAAAATTAAAATATCCATAACTCCTTCACCGAGTGTCGGATTTAGGAGAATTTGGTATCAACGGAAAGCTTATTCAACTTCCCACGTAATGAGAATTCTAAATCTGAAGAATTCCACATGAAATAAATAGTATTCAGTTTGTAAGATATCCCTTAACATTCTAGGGACAAATTTAAGCTAAGAAGGTATGGGGTATTACAATATCTCTCCCATGGAAACATTCGTCCTCGAATATTGCTAGTTAGACTAAGAATACTGAGGAAATTTGAGACTATAAGCTATCATGCACAATTGAAATAAACTAAGAAACTAAATCTAAATCATTCTAAGCTTCTGAGTAATTCTGTGAGTGCATGAACTTACGTGAGGACAACTATATAGTTGAATATATGAATAGAAAAGAACTATATCAAAGGAGAGTATTACCTTCGGCTAAATCTGAGTTTGCAGAGAAGAGGTGAGGGTACTTGGCTCGCATATCTGCTTCTGCTTCCCAAGTAACACCCTTAACAGACTGATTCCGCCAAAGAACTTTGACCAAGGAAAATTCTTTATTCCTCAGTCTACGGACTTGATGATCTAAAATCTCAACTGAAATATTTTTGTAATAAAGGCTGTTCTGAATATCTAAGCTTCGTAAAGGAACTACAACGGTGGAGTCACCGATGCACTTCTTAAGCATAGAGACGTGGAATACAAGATGACGGCTGATAAGTCTACCGACAAATCAAGCTCATAAGCTACTTTCCAACATGACTCACAATTCTATAAGGGCCAGTATATCGGGGACTAAGTTTCCCCTTCTTTCCAAATCTCTTCACCCCTTTCATGGGTGAAATCTTCAGGTATACTGAATCACCAACCTCAAACTCAAGGTCCCTTCATCTTACATCTGCATAGGATTTCTGACAACTCTGAGCTATTTTCAATCTTTCTCTAATCAACTTAACTTTCTCCATAGCTTCAAACACTGCATCAGTCCCAATCAAAGCGGCCTCACCCACTTCAAACCAATCTATGGGTGATCTATATCTTCTCCCATAAAGAGCCTCAAACGAGGCCATCTGTATGCTAGAATGGTAACTGTTATTATAAGCAAACTCAATCAACGACAAATGCTCATCCCAACTACCTTTGAAATCAAGAGAACATGCTCTCAATATATCATCTAGAGTCTGAATGGTCCTCTCTGCCTGACCATCTGTCTGAGGGTGAAAAGCTAAACTAAGATGAACTTGGGTACCAAGACCCTTTTGAAAAGCTCTCCAAAACTGAGAAGTGAACTGAGTACCCCTACCTGAGATGATAGACAAGTAAACTTCATACAATCTGACTAACTTTTGGATATATAACTTAGCATAATCCTCAGCTGTATGGGACGTATGAACCGGCAAGAAATGCGCTAACTTAGTCAATTTGTCTATGATAACCCAAACTGAATCATGATGACGACGCGAATGGGGTAAACTAGTCACAAAGTCCATATTCACCTCTTCCCACTTCCAAGTGGGGATGCCAAACTCTTGCAACATACTACTAGGTCTTTGGTGCTCTAGCTTAACCTGTTGACAAGTTGCACACTTAGCTACGCCGCCGCTATATCCCTCTTTATGCCACTCCACCAATAGATTTCTCGCAAGTCACGGTACATCTTGGTTGCACCTAGATAAATAGAATAACACACACCATGCGCTTCATCCATAATCCGCTGTCTCAACCCATCAACATGGCACATACAATCTACTTTGGTATCTCAACATGCCATCTCCCCCTTGGGAGAAAACCTCTGCTTTTTGGTCTTTAAACGACTCCTTTAGTTTGACCAAACTAGAATTCATATCTTGCTTCTCCTTCACCTCCGAAACTAGGGAAGATTCGGAACTACTCTGAACCCATACATTCCCTTCAGCTGAATCAACCAACCTAATGCCCAATCTAGCCAAATGATGAACTTCTCGAGCTAACTCTTTCTTATCATTCTCCACATGAGCAACACTACCTATAGACAATCTATTAAGGGCGCCTGCCACTATATTGGCCTTGCCCAAATGATACAACACGCTCATATCATAATCCTTTAACAATTCTAACCATCTCCTCTGATGAAGATTCAACTTCCTCTAGGTAAACACATACTGAAAACTTTTATGGATCATGAACACATCGACATGTACACCATACAAATTGTGTCTCTTGATTTTTGACGCAAACACCTCAACAACTAATTCAAGATCATAGGTTGGGTAATTCTTTTCATGAAGCTTAAGCTATCTAGAGGCATAGAATATGACCTTACCTCTCTCCATCATCACACAACCCAAACCAACTCTAGAGGCATCACAATATACCACAAAACCTTCTATACCATCAGGTAATACTAGGACTAGGGCTGTAGTGAGTCGAGTCTTCAACTCCTTAAAACTCTTCTCACAGAAATCTGACCACTGGAACTTAACTTTATTTTGGATCAATCTAGACATACGGGATGCAATAGGCGATAAACCCTCAACAATACATCTGTAATAACCAGCTAGACCTAAGAAACTTCTAATGTCTGACGAAGAGATAGGTCTAGGTCAATTTCTTACGATTTCTGTCTTTTGGGGATCAACTCTAATGCCATTGGCGAAAACAATATGACCGATAAATGCTACTGATCTTAGCCAGAATTCACACTTGCTGAATTTGGTGAATAATGGATGATCTCACTACAACAAAATTGATATATAGCTACGAAATTATTAGCTACTAGATGAAATTCATCACTAATTCTTTACCTTTTATGACGAAAATTATATTTCGTATCTTAATACATGAAGCACATACTTTTAGTGAAGAAACGTAAAATTTCGTAGCAAAGTTTTGTCCTCTAAAATTTCCCTCCAAAAAATATTTTGACGCCATTTTATTGAGTATCATTAGTGATGAATTTTAAATTTTCAGTGACACCCTTTTTTATCACCAATAATGGATCCAATTTGTGACAAACTATTTTTTGTCTCAAATTAGTTATAATTTTAGACACAAAAAAAAATTCGTCATAAAAAATAAGTTATCGCAATAACGACAAATTAGAATTCGTAGTTAAATATTGTAAGTTTTAGCTACAAAATTTGATATTTAATTGTGACCTCAATTTTGTCACAACTACTATAAGCAATCAGTGACGCTCATTTTATTGTCGCTAATAATGGATCCAATTCGTGACAAACTATTTTTGTCTTGAATTAGTTAAAATTTTAGACACAAAAAAAACCGTCATAAAAAATAACTTATCGCAATAGCGACAAATTAGTGTTCGTAGTAAATATTGTAAGTTTTAGCTACAAAATTTGATATTTAATTGTAACCTCAATTTTTGTCACAAATACTATAAACAATCAGTGACGCTCATTTTATTGTCTCTAATAATGGATCCAATTCGTGACAAACTATTTTTTGTCTTGAATTAGTTATAATTTTAGACACAAAAAAAAATTCATCATAAAAAATAAGTTGTTGCAATAGCGACAAATTAGAGTTCGTAGTTAAATATTGTAAGTTTTAGATACAAAATTTGATATTGAATTGTGACCTCAATTTTTGTCACTAATACTATAAACAATAAGTGACACTCATTTTATTGTCTCTAATTAATCTATGATTCAGTGACAATATAATTTTGTCACAAAATATGCCATCGTTAAGTAGTGATGATTTAGAATTTGTAGCTGAATAATTTAGTTATTTCTTTCTATGAAATTTTTTTGTAGCTAAATATAGCTTGACCTATGGCGACAGTTATTTTATGACTTATTGAGACGTCTATTTTCATCTACTGCAACGGTTGCTAACCGTTGCAATAGAAGTTATTGCAATGACATTAAACCGTTGCAAGCATCTATTGCGACGCTTTTGTTATTCTGTTGTAACACTTTTTGAATACCTATTACAACTATTTCATTACTTATTGGGACACCTATTTTCACCTATTACAACGATTACTAACCGTTGCAATAGATTCTATTGCAACAACGTTAAACCGTTGCAATAGATCTATTGCAACGAGATTAAACCATTGCAATAACATCAATTGTGACGCTTTTGTTATTCTGTTGCAATGTTTTTTACTACCTATTGCAATGGTTTATTGATTTATTACAACAATTATTGCCACATGTTAATAAATTAAAATAATTTATATAAATAGTCACTCGTATTAATGTAAATTTTTATTTACATACATAATACTATAACACAATATACATACATCACAAAACAAAATCATTCATTAATAATCTCATAATTCAAAATATACAACAAGCTAGTAATTTAAACCCCAAAGCAAAATGTAATCAAGTCCAAATGATTAGTTAAGTTTTTAGATACTAGCAAGTTCGAGTCGCGATAAGGTTTAAAAAAGTCAACACAACACTATTGATATTAGAACATTTATCCACAACCCAAAAATCTGCTCAAGTAAGGTCAATGTCCATCACTTTCTTCATCTCTTTCTTTATTTTGGTCACCTATAAAAAGAGAACAAAATAATATAAATTAGCACTTAAAATGACGACATAAAAAGATTAAAATCACCAAGACTGTGAAATATCAAAGTGGGCTTGTAGCAGTAACATGGGTAAATCCCATCCAACACCAAAAAGAGCAGGGTGATGGAGAGATGGCAAATTAGCAACGTCGACACAGACATGCTTAGCTCAATTTTCCTTGGATTGCAAGTCAAAACATTTATCGTTTTCTCTTGGTAATAAAAAGAACAGTATGATATGGAAAATCATATTGTTTTTTATTCTCCAATTTGGTAATGCAAGAAGTTAATAGCAGGAGCAGTAATGTCAAATGTGTTGAATTCTCATTAATGTCTTCCGTCTTTTCCATCTGCACAAACCAATGGAAGTTTCGTTTGATATTTTAGCTGAAATACATGCAGCTCTAAGCACTTGACCTTCTACAACATGATATATATCTTTTAATACTCACCTGGAGTAATGCCTGTCTTGCTGCTTCTCTATCGCGCTCTCTCCTCCTCTTAGCCTCAGCTGCAACTTCCACTTCTGCACGTCTTTGAGCCTCTTCAGCAGCTTTGTCTCCGGCTTACAGCTTAGCTTTCGCTGATCACAGAAATTAAATTTATCAGGTTTCTAATTCACATGCAAAAAAAAAAGAAATTGCTTGCATGTTTATATTGGGTACCTTTCCTCCTCTGCATCTCAAGTTGTTCCCTTTCACGATGAAGTTTCTCCGGATCACCATTCTCGACCTTTATAGTAAAATTACAGGATTGAATAACACACGGGTCAAAATAAATGGAATATAAGTAGCACGCCTATAATAAGCAAAGCATGCTCACCTCAACAAGTGTCTTCTCTCGAACTTATAAAATTGTATCCGCAAATCTGTTCTTCAGGACAACAACAATATAAAACTTTCCAGGGGAGAGCCTCCTCTCACTAAGTTCACTCTCCCCTAAAATGTTAAAAATACAACTGATTAACCCACAAATTAATAGAGGCAAGAGGAGAAAAACCATCTTGATATGCTTCTGACTCAATAGAGAGTGGCATTTGCCTAGAACTTTGCTCCAGCTGGTCTGTGCCACTGATAGACTCTGGAGATTCAGTTACTGGTGATTACTTTGATACAGTGAAGTTTCTGAAATTCAAAGATAGGTTTTCATATAAGTCAGTGTCCATTAGGTCAATCGGTTACAAGGTTCAGCCAACTCTAGATGATCTTGAGAAATTTTGCGGATCTAAGGGTGATGACAATGAGCATGTAGAAAGATTATCTTTTTCCACATTGCCCGTGAAAAATCAGAGGAAGAAACACTTCAAGGAAGGAGATCGAGTTGTTGTTCTGAACGGAGAACTAAAAGCAAATTTTTTTACCTCAAATCAGAGAACAGATCACTACAAAAAAATTGAAGTGAGTTCCGAACATTCACATTATTGTAGTAAACTTTGGCCATAAATCAACCTCAAAAGTTACATGAGAAGGTGAAGATTATATAAAGACCAAATAGGGTGACGAAATCCCATGCATTGGATCGACGTGGGACTCTTAGCACCTCAAGCACAACACATTCTGGACATTTGGAGTGAATAACACAAGGGTCTATCATTGTTGTGTTGAATAATATAAGGGCCTATCATTGGATAACATAACAACAGGGAAAGGTTGGTATGGCTTTCATATCATGTTATAAAAATGGATCTTGGGCCTTGTTCAATCTCAAAACTCAACGCTAGCTCCAGAAACGAGCATCCTCCAAAATTAAGGAGACAACGACTACAATTTGAGACTTAATGGTAAACTATAATGGCTGTAACAGTGTTGCAATACACAACAAAGATTTTTCCAAGATATTTGAACTTGGTATGTTAAAGTTGTTTCTAGTGGTAAGGAAGGAGCAACTGGTACTATTACTTCAGTTAAAGGACATATAGTAACTGTATTGCCTGACAAATCTACCAACACATTTGATGTGTTGGCTGATCATGTCGAGGAAAACTGTGAGGTTGCATATTGTAAAGAACCACCAATATCAAATTTTAGATAATAATAATATTTTAGTATAATAAGAATTTGGTTTATTGGTTTATTGGTTCATGTCAAAGGATATAATAAGAATAATGTTAAAGAAGAAAAGAAACGAGTCATGTCTAACTCAAGTTTTAGTATATCCAGTTTGTGTCCTCTATTGCACGACACTCTTGTACGTAAGAATAATTAAAAGGAAGGTGCACGGATCAGTCGAACTATAGTTTTAGTACATCCAGTTCATTCAATTTCTTTTCAGATGCACTCAAGTTCAGAATGTTGTCAATAGTTAGTTTAAATATTGCATGTTCTATACTCTCTACCCCTAATTTGATTCAACGAAAAGGAGAAAATACAAGCATTAACTAGAGTAACGGGAAGGCGTCTATGCCACAGTTATTCGCAACTGCATACCATCAATGTAGATGGAATTATAGAGACAAGGAAGATATTTATAATGTAGATTCTAAATTTGATGGGCATGATATCCCCTAAGATGTTTGATGGATTGATATTGAGCACACAGATGGGAAGAAGTACTTTACCTGGACAGGATATTGTTTCCTAACCCAGAAGTAAAGCAGAAGAAGTTAGCTGCAAAGGGGAAAAGAGAGACATGGGATCAGTTTTTGTGTTACCAGTGCTATTCTACCACAGTGAAGAAAATAAGAAAATGAAAAGAAGCCTACAAATAATGTTGTAAGTACAGTCTATAGGAATTATAGGCTGCAAGTCATCCGTTGGGTAATTAGAATAGAATGAAGAATACAAATTTGTGATACTAGGAGAAAACATGACACCATACTATCGAGTCCCAAACAACTACAAGTGCAAATGTGTTTTTAGTTAATATGTACTTTACTATTAAAAGTTGATTTCTTGAGTTTATCATTTGGACTGCAAGCATCCCACCAATAATGGTACATTCACAACTGCTTATGCCTATCACCGCTCAATTTAGTCAACGTACTAGGAAATACCTCCAACATCATTTGGATTTGGTGCTGGCATAGTTCCTCATAATAAACTGACTTGTTGGTATGGAAATTTGGAAAACTGGAAACTACGGAAATCTGGAATGGTTGTTGCAATAAAGAAGCTATGAAAATCTGGAACTGATATGGAAATTTGGAAACTATGGAACTATGAAAATCTGGAAACCTTTTCCTCTCTTCTTCTTTCTTTTATTTTTTGGTTTTAATAGGTAAGTATTATTGTTGTGCAAGAACCATCACTAGGAGAGTACAACCAAAAGAAAACATTCAGCATCACCAACTTTCAGAGTGTCAGTTGGTTGTGGAAGAGTACACACAGAAAGGACAACTTTCACCATAGAAATTGCAATTAAGTACGTGGTATATCAATTGAAGAAGGAACCAAGAGAAATCAAAAAGTAGAAATAAAGAAGATAAATTGGTTGATAAAGATTTTGAAGCTCCACACAGGAGGTGAATTACCTGGATGTGGAGGATAGTATCCCGACAGTATATGACATCAAATGTACAATCATGATATGTTTTCAAGGTACAATCAGCAACCTCAAATTCAACAGCACACTTAAGACCAATAGCATGCTTAAGAGCAAAATATATCATGTTGTTTCTTCTTAATGTAGCCAATGGATAAAGGAGCATCACTGTAAAAAAGACAGAAAAGGTTTATATTAAGGACGTACGATAGTTTTGAGATGGACTTTTCCCCATACAAGAAGGGATAGAAAACGATTTGACTTCAGGTCTATGTTGCTCAGACTCTTCAAAAATACCAATGGGTGTGTGTCGGATTCACAAAGCTAGTGTATTTTTAGAGAATCCGATATGGGTGCAACATCAAAATAAAGAGTCCGGCAACTTAACTTCTGGTTTCCACCAAAATAAGGTCAAGCCTAACATTTTAAATGAAACTCTGAAAATATCAAATTACCTGTTACCTCTGCATTGAACAACTTATGGAAGCTAGGGGTGAAGTAGAGACATGTGGCTGTGTGTATTGTCAAGTTTGTATTAAGTGAAAAGGGGAGATGTAATTGTTTTAAATGCTTCCGAAATTGAACTATATGGAAAAAGGATATCAGTTTACCTATCTTTCAACAATACAGACGTTCGGAAGTAAACCATCAACACTTTACTGTAAGATCGTAAATCAGTCAAATTACTTTTTAAAATCTGTCCTTTCCTTTCCTCCATGAGATTCAACGAGACCTCCCATGAAAGCCCTTTATCCTGAGTTGATATCCCTGATTGATCTGCTTTCTTACAACACAGAATTAAAAACTTTACTTGCTGCAAGATCCCAAGATGAACCAGTCAACAGACATTACCTTCACACTCACCAAGTGGCATTACTTAGAATTCCCCTCAATTACCTCTAATTTTTAGTTTACCATTGTTATCTGGGACATAAATTTGTGAATACGGCTTGCACAAATAGTTTGAAGACAGATAAAAGATATTTTGAAGAATCTGATTCATCCATAATACGGGAAGATGATAACACTTGGATTTGTTCACTGTGTCTTCATCAGATTATCAAAACATACAAGGATACATGGAAAACCAACAAGTATACCCACTTAAAAGTGACTTCCTTATTGTTACAGGTTTATCCAGGTATTTAGAGGCTCTTAAGGAAACCCATATAAACACACACTAGTCTCTCGCTAATGTGCTTGTAATTCCAATATGGATTTAAATAGGATAACTAAAATATCCTCGAAGCTGCTCATAGGCCTTCAATATGGAAGAATAAATGGTTTTGATATGTGAAAAGAGTCACCATACCAAGTAACTTGTTTCCCTGTCCTTGGCCACGACAGTGAGGAGAAACAACAATAGCAACAACCTCTCTGTATTTTTCTTTAAAGTAAGAAAAGAGAGTTGCACAAGCTATAATATGGCCCCATCTCTCCACAATAATGAATGAGGGCAGTGCTTTCACCAGCTCGAATAAGTTAAACAATGAAAGATTATGGTTAAAAAACATAAGCCAACAAAGATATAACAGAAGCTGACAAAGATATAACAATGAGGGCAGTGCTTTCACCGGAGCATCAGAGATTGTTTCAGGCTTTAATCCAATATCATCCACCGGAGCATCCTATTTCAGATTAAAAAGAGAACAAAATCAATACCATCTTTAGATAATTCCTCAAGTTTCAACAGAAACACTAAAATGCAAAAGAAACCTTGGATTCAGCATTTTCCTCCCTTTTGAGGGAGTCCCTGCAACAGCTCTTCCATTCTGGAAGTTAATCCACCGGACAAACTGCACCAGGAGCAGCATAGTAAACCACGAAACATAAAGTACACAAAAGGAAAAGTAAGCTAATAAAAATTGAAAGTTTGGCATCTACCTGTTAGATGATATGAGGAGCTTTCCATTTCGATATTCTAGATCCGTGTTGTTCATTAAATTATTTGTATTCCCGACCAAAACTTAAAGAATTTGTTACACTCATGATTCCTATACCTATTATGCTTGCAAAAAGAATGAAGATCGTTAGAAAATCAAATCAGCACCGTACAGTCAGCCAACTGCATCCCGTGCTGAAGCTGCAAAGTAGCCAAATGGCCTTGCCATGTTTCTCCAGGTCCTCCAGCCACTTGAAAGGCCAGCACCAGAATCATGATGGCCAGTTCTATCTTTCTTTTTCTCTTTATCCTTTTCTTTACTTTCGATCTTTATGACGGTGTTTGAGCTTCTTATGTTTTTTGTCTTTATCCTTGTGCTTCTTATGCTTCTTCTCCTTGGCTTTCGACTCACTTTTAGACTTTCCAGCTACAATGAGGACCCCTTTTTCATACTATGAAATACCAAAAAGACCTATAGATCAATAATTACTAAAACAAGAAAACAGGCATTATAGAAAATGACATGGTTTGAGAAAAAATCCAGTTTCAAGCCTCCAGTTTCAGAGATTAGAAAGGAATAAAAGGGTGACTGAAAGAGTTGAATCAGATATACATATATAACTCAAGCTTTAGACAATAGATTCTTACAGGAGGCTGATCAATTGGAGCTGTTTCACATAGTCAAAAAGCTTCTCTAAGAGCATCCAAGTCAAATGGTTGAATGCATAAATTTGTCTCTTTTAAAGACGACGCATGCAGATCCAACTGCATCCCTTTCCCTTTCCTAATCTCTGTGTCTCCCACCACATTGTGAAGGTAGTGTGTATTGAAAATTGACAATGGAAGTGGCTTCTTGCAGAAGAGCTCGTGATGAGGCAATATCTTGAAGTAAGAAATAAGATCCACAACACCTGTAACTTCTCTTGGCCCTAATAATGTATTTGGACCAATCAATCATAGTAAGCCCAACGATGTCTTGATTAAAATGAATATATTTCAAGGAGAAGAAGATCAGAGCATCAACAACAACATACCCAGTGCCCGCAAGGATTAAAAATTTTTGCTAAGCATTTGTAAGCATTACCAGTAGCAAGGATTTTCTTCAAATCCTTATCAGCAGGGCTGGTGTTGCCACCCAAAACGGCCAATAAGTAAGCAGCGATGACCTTAGAGAGATGATCAAAAAATATAGAGGTAGCACAAATTGCAGAATTTCCCAATGCCTCAAAGGTACTTGCAGGAAGTATTTGGAGACAAACAAACTTTAGGGTTCTCCTCTTGAAATGCCAGCAATTGTAGGATTTCCGACTAGCAATATGATAATGCACCATGAAATTGAGCTATTCAAAGCTCCATCTCATATCAAGGTTCTAATACCAACACCAAAAGCCCAATGACACAGCATATGTATAATGAAAAATGCCATGACATCTTTTAAAATATCAAAATGGTTAGAAATATAACAAAGTTGGACATTTGAAACATGTAGTACTATAATTTCAACAGTTTTCCATGAAAAATCTAAGTTCAAACAAAATCTGTAGGTAGACAAAAACCTTTTAAATTACGTTTAAGGGGAACAACTGAAAAAAAGGGATACATCATAAGCCGAATTCACCGAATTCTTCAAATAAAAAAGACTGAACCCCATGTCCTGAAAAAGAAATTCGAGAAAAACATATAAGCACCCCCACCAGAAGGTACTGAAGCCAACTTTTTTCCGCCAACAGCAATCAGCTCAGTGATATCTTTGCCCTTATCTTCAGAGAGTAGTAGTTGAATCCTATCATCTTTAACCTCAGCTCCAACTGCAGCAAGCATTCAAATTTTAATTCTAAACGAACCATTATAACTAGTAGATGTGTATGACAAATAAGAATAAAAATCCAGAATAGTTTACAATGGAAATTCACTGTAATAACATATCACCAGTTATAAAACATTAGGAGAGAAAATAGACCTTTGTCTCACTCTCACACTTTGAACCAATTTTGCAACATCTGCGAGGGAGCAGAAAATTAAACAAATCAAACGTAATGGAAAAAGTTAATTAATTTGTAATGTGAAAGATCATAATTGATGATAGGAAACTGCAAGCTAGGCAACCAGTCACATATACATTAAAAGAAAATGGCAAACAAGTAAGCAATGATAACCTTACTTATTATGAGGTTACATCACAAGTCAATGTCGTCGTTGTCATATGTGCTATCAGCTTCATTGTTAGTATTACTATTATTACCTTTATTCTCCTCATGGTCACTGATGTACTCAACCATAGTGTCATCCTCTTGGTCAGAATCTTCTCCATTATAATCAACTTCAACTTCATATTCTGTTTGAGCCTCCAATTCAATTATGTTTGCATCTATGGTAATCGAATCAACATCATCTCTATGTAGGTGACTCCATATATCAACTGTATCATTAACAATTGATTTACTTTCAAGTGATGTATCCTGATACACTTTAGCATTTGTAACAGGCAACTCATCATTTTCTACATCTGAGTTTTCCTTTTCTGGCACATCATATATATGCCTAGATTGAAATTTGAGCACAATTCGCCAAAGTTTCCCCTAGTTTTGGGTCATCAATATAAAATACTTGCTTTTCTTGAGTAGCTAGTAGAAAGGGATCGTGTTCATACCAAAATCTTTTAACACAGATGCTCATAAAATTCTTATCTTCTTGCATCCCTGTTTTCTTGCGAAGATCAAACCACTTGCATTTGAAAAGAAAAAAGTCGATTTTCTTCAACATACTGTAACTTAAGGATGTTAGTTATGATACCATAAAAATCAATCTCCATTTTCATGAAGGCCTCTAACAACTATACCACAATTTTGACTTTTACGTAATTCATCGCGTTGTTGAATATGGTACCTAACACTATTTATAATACAACCAGTACGTTTTGTTCCATGCACATCAGGACCTATAGCGAAAGGATATACTTTCATGATAGACCTTGACTTCTCCTTATTAAATAACTGCATAATCTATTACGAAAAGTTATTGCTTTCAATTAGTAAAGAATAAAAAGATAAAATTTAAGCACACAACATGATTATTATCTTAAAGTCACTTACTTTCCTTCTGAACCACGAAGGAAATAGTTCTTTGTATTTCTTTTCTATATCCACAACACCTTGCTTCAATAGCTCTTTTTTATGCTCTCTACATGTAACAAAGTAAGTTATCTAGAAACAACTAAAATAAAAAATATCAACATGTGTAAATATATATAAAAGAACTACTTACTCAAGAAAAGGTTCTGCTTCTTCGCAATTATTCAACACATACCACTGAGCCATGTCAAAATCTTTTTTTGGTATGACATCATAATCTCCATCTTTATATGGTCTAACACTTTTTGAAAATATATGTAAAATAGGCCCACCATTATTTCTAGATCCATCATCATTTCTATGCTTACAATTAAATCTAGTCTCAATGTCATCAAGATACATAGAGAAAAATGTCAAACATTCATCAATAATATAGCCTTCTGCAATAGAACCTTCAGGTCGTGCCTTGTTTTGTACATAACACTTAAGCTTGCACAAGAACCTCTTAATTTTGTACATCCAACGATATTATACTGGTCCACCATACATTGGTTCTCATGCTAAATGCATAGCCAAATATACCATAACATCGAAAAAAGTAGGTGGAAAAATCATCTCATGCTTACATAATATGACAACTATATCCCTTTCTAGTTGTTCCAAGTCATCTAATCTCAGTGTCTTACAACATAATCATCGAAAAAATTACTTAACTCAACCAATGCTGAAGAGAAATCTTTATTTTTAAATCGACGAATAGCAATAGACAACACTTGATGTAACAAACCATGATAGTCATGACTTTTGAGTCTAGTTATTTTACCATCATCCCCAGCTACACACACTGAGATATTTGAATCATAACCATCAGGAAATTTAACAGACTTTAACAATGCCCAAAATATCTTTTTCTCTTCTTTTGACATATTATAACAAGCACCAGGCATTGTATAATTAGAACCATTATGTTGCAACCATAATTCTTTTCTTATGTTCATATCTTTTAGATCTTGTCTTGCTTTATATGTATCTTTAGTTTTCCCCTCAATATTCAATAATATTCCCAAAATAGCCTCACAAATATTCTTTTCTATGTGCATGACATCTAAATTATTTCGCAACTTCAAGTTCTTCCAGTAGGGCAACTCAAATAGAATACTTCTCCTTATCTAATTCAACTCTTCAGGAAGACGTCTCTTTCTTTTATTATTTGAGTGTTTTCCTGGTCTATAAGTACTGAGTAAATCTAATTGTGGCAATACATCATCACTTGAGAGCTCTTTTGGCTTCATTCCTTTTTCTATCTTCCTATCAAATTTCTTGGTTCTTCTTCAAGAGTGACCTGATTCAACATACTGATGGTGATTCGTGTAAGAAATTTTACCTCTTACCCTTTGTGAAGATGCATCCTTATTGCAAGTAGGACATGCCATGTATCCCTTAGTGCTCCATCCAGATAAATTGCCTAATTTATCAAAAAAAAAATTATATGTTCAGCAATAGTTTATAACCTGAACATAAACATAACATATCCAAAAAAACAAGATTCTCTACAACAATGAATGAAAATTTAATTTTCTCATGTGTTGTCAATCAACTAAAAGAACACCTCTTTTTCATGTAAAAATACAATTAATAATTGCCCAACTTTTCTCTCTCCCTATTCATTTCTTATTAGAAGAGTTGTCTTCCAAAAATGAAAAATGAAAAATGAAAAAGAATTTCAGAGAGTAGTTGAAAGATACTAGTGATCCAAGTGATAAATGGGGTTATATAACAATACACTTAAACTTGGAAGGAAATTCTATCAAAACTGGAGAAAATAAAGCAAGCAGCATGAGAAGGACTTGATTGAGGACTCACTACTAGGGTAAGATCAATAATATTTCAAGAAAACACCTCGCACTTTTCCATCTTTCTTACTCATCGATAAAAAAGTTATGAAGAGAATTAGTCAAATACATAAAAATATATTTACAAAGTTTGACCTCTTCAAATCATCTTACAATACCACACAAATAGTTTAATACATAAATAATATAGATTATTGGACAACTAGGAAAGTAGGAAATTTAAAAATATACCATAAGCTGGGAAGTCATTTATGGTCCATAAAACAGCAACATGCATTTTGAAGCATTCCCCGGTGGATGCATCAAATGTCTCGAAACCATCACTCCATAACTCTTTCAACTCATCAACCAAAGAATGCAAATAAACATCAATATCCTTTCCTGGTGCTTGGGGATCAGGAATAAGTAATGACATCATCATAAATGGGTCCTTAAAATATTTCCATGGAGGAAGATTATAAGGAACACGAATGACAGGCCACATACTATATGATGTTCTCATGTTGCCATATGGATTAAAACCATCTATTGCAAGATCGAGTCTAATATTACGAGGTTATTGTGCAAACCATTGATGATTCTTGTCAAAATATTTCCATGCTTCAGAATCAGCCGGATGCCTTAATACGTTTGCCTCATTAAGACATTTCTCTTTATGCCACCTCATGTCTACACTTGTTTTACTAGACATAAATAATCTTTGAAGTCTCGGCTTTAATGGAAAATATCGCAGAACTTTTTGAGGAATCTTTTTATCCCTTTCATTGTCAATTTTTCACCTCGATGTACCACAATGTGGACACTCTTGTCTATCTTTATGTTCAGCCCAATACAACACAGTCATTTTTGCAAGCATGGATCGAAATGTATCCTAATTCTAAGCCCTGCAACATGTTTTTAGCATCATAATATGACTTAGAAAGTATCTCGTCAGTAGGCAATGCCTCTTTTAGCAACTCCAGCAACATATCAAATGATTTATTACTCCATTGATTGTATACTTTCAAGTGTAGCAACTTCACAAGAAATGAAAGCTTGGAGAATTTCTTACATCCAGGGTATAATTCACGTTCATCTTCTTTTAGCAATTTGTCAAACGTTGTAGATTCTTTCTCACTCATATTACTACACACATTTTTACCAGTATACTCCGAATAATTGGCAAAGGATCCTTCCGCGACCTCTTCTAACATAGTATGAATCCCATCATCCTTATCATGGGCTTCGTTTTCATCTTTACTGTAAATTGCTTCATTGTTATCTCTTATTTGTGATTGTTCTCCATGGTGTCTCCAGTGCACGTAACTTTTCATAATTCCTTCAAGCAATAAGTAGTCATGCACTATTTCTTGTGTTTGGAAAAACACATTTAAGCAATCTGTGCAAGGGTAACGAACTTTGGTATTTCAATCAAAGTGAGATCGAATAAACCGCATAAAAGATTGGACAACTTTGGTTCATGCATCCAACATTTATCCATGATCACCTGTATAAGCAAATAAATATCATAGGAATTTAATCCTTTATGGTAACTCTTTTTTTTTATATAATTTTCTAAAGAATGCTTAGATACGGTACCTACCCTACTCCGTTATTTTACATATTGAATTTTTCTCATCTTGCCCCGCTTAATTTAAGCCTTGTCAGTCCCTGCCTTCCTTATTTCTATCTCTACTTATTTCCATCTCTACTTATGACAAATTAATTCATAGATCATAACTTAGTATTTTGATATAAAGAATCAAATAGATAAAACTAGACAAAAGATCTGTTGCATAATAGTAAGTCATATATTTGTAAGGTTTAGCACATTTGAGAGTGACACAATACTGAATTTCCTAAAGTTTTGTGGTGCTTGGGCTATACAATTTTTGCCTTTTATTTTCGTAAATAGCAATTTTGTGCTTTTCAGCTCGTGTTAGTACTTGAACTACCCTTTTCAATTGCAACTGGACTGCTCACGTGACTTATTTACACCATATATTTCAAAACTTCCTTACCTAAATATAATATAATAAACCCCAAACTAAAAAGTTACAATATTGAACAAGATTAGAATAAACAAAAAGATAGAAAATTGAGGAAATTGAACTAAATTAACTCACCTAACTATAAAATCATAAACCCCAAACAAAAAAGTACCAATCTTGAGAAAATTTAGGATTAAAAAAAAAAAGAAACTAGAGACACCTAAATAGGGAATTCTTGAATCTTGATGGGTTAGCTTTGTTTATGAATATCCTAGCTTAGAAGCTAATGAATGAACACATGAGTCCGTCTAAGAGCAGAAAAATCGGATTAACACTTTTTTTTGTGGGTTTGCCTAGAATCTGATTATTTAACAAAACGGTACTATTTATACTCTAGTTTAATGTAGACTCTTCTACTGTACTGATAGTGTCGAATATTATGGGTTAAGATTAAAGATTAGATTACATAATTTGTCAAAATTTATAATTTTTGTTTTATCATTGTTTACCTAAAGATAAAATAAAATTATTTTTTTAACTGATAAAATTATTGTTATGTCAAATATTAAATATGGATTGTCTCGAAACCTATATCAACATGGAATAATAAGTATAGCAAATTGTCTCTTATATATGATTTTAATCAAAAATCAAATATTATTAATTAACATTAATTTCT
>NC_061114.1:181521160-181597664 GCF_002878395.1 Capsicum annuum
TATATATATATATAAGTAAGCTTGGTCGGAGGATTCAAAAATAAAATTAATAAATTTCGTCATGCATATAACTTTTTCCTGTGATAACTTTTTTTAGTTTATTATTTTTTAACAAAGATTATGAGTGATAATGTCAAAACAACAAATATATATATTTTAAAAATTATGCAATTAATGCTATTTTTACAACAAATTAAACACCGCAAATAATAAACAAATATAAATAGAGCAAGCATTATTAATACATCATATTTTGTATAATTCTTATGCACCCTACCAAAGGATTCCTTAGTTTACGAATAATTTCTCCTTTTAAAATATTTATTTATAGCTAACCGTATTTAATTATAATTAAATAAAAATTTATATATCTTAATTAATTATAATTCTATAATAATTTATTTGTGAACACACTGTAGTATGTTTATTAAGTCAATGTAACCATTTGGAAGTGCATAGGATGGGTAGGTATGCAGTGGTTTTCGGTTGTTTAACATAATTTTCAAGATTGCGAGGATTTCTGAAGCTTGGAGGTGGAGTACGATGATTCTGTTGCATAAGAATAAGGGTAACATTAAGGATTGTAATAATTATAGGGATATCTAATTATTAAGTCACACTATGAAGATTTGGGAGAGGTGGTAGAGTTGAGGTTGCGAAAGATTGTTACTATTTTTGAAATCAATTTGGATTTATGTTAAGACGCTCGATAATCCGATAAGAAAATTAAGTAATCTTTCTCCGCACTAATAAATCATTAATTATAAAAGTTTGATTCGTTCTCCAACCATTAATTCGATAACCCATTACCAATAAGCCAATAAATTAATTTTGCGGTTGGGTTAATGGTTACGGTTCGATTTTGAAGAATCCTAGGGGAGGGGACTCGGAGCACTTTCCTGTCTTGATAGGGTTACATCAAGGATCGAGACTTAGGGGTAATTTGGTATAGTGTATTGAAAAACTAATGCATGCATTAGTTTCATGTGTATTACTAATATCTTGTTTGGTATATTTTTGCACTCTGTGTATAACTAATGCTTGCATTAGTTATAGACTCTATTATGTATTAAGGTGGGTATTACTAATACCTCAATATTAATGGTATTAGCAATGCAATGGATCTAATACATAGATTAACATGATTAAAGACACTATTATCCCTAGAAGAAATTTCACATCCTTTCCAACATATATATGGAGGATATTTTTGTAAAGAGAAATCTTTTTTAAGAAATTATTTAATTCATGTTATTTTTAATACATCAAACCAAACACTGTATAAGTAAAATACAAGCATAACTAATGCAAGCATAGCTAACACAAGCATTACTGATACAAGCATTACTAACACACTATATTTTGCATTATTCTTATACACTCTACCAAACGACCCCTTAGAGTAGAAGGTTAGTCTGAGTTAGGATGTTGTATGTTTTGGTCTATGCTTGAAGTATCTTGCTTTGAGTATTATTGAATAGGTTAATTTCTACTGTATCTTCTTTTATTACTATTCCTTATCTTATCTTAGATTATTTTATTTTGAGCCAGGGCTCTATTAAAAACAACCTCTCTATCTCACATTTCAGGTAGTAGTATGGACTGCGTACACTTACCCTCCCCAGACTCCACTTGGTGGAAATATACTCGGTATATTATTATTGTTGTTATATGTACTTTTTGGTTCACATCACTAAATCACTAATCCATAGGATCATAGCGTGGGATATATGAATAAATAGTCTTAAGATAAAATAAAGTATTATTTTATTCCATGTTTGATTTGAAGTATTAGCTATAGCCAAAATTATTTATCCCGAATTATTTATCCCACCATTTAAACCACAGTGATGACATAAGTTATTCCATATACATGGTGGCATAACTAATCTCGAGTTATCCCAAAATTAATTATCTCGAAATAATTCTTTCCCAACCAAACGATTTACTTTTCATATATTTTTACATAAAGTTTTATAAATTAAATTTAAATTCGAATTCTAATAAGTTGAGCATGACATTATATTATAATTATAAATAAATTACAATAATGTAGTTTGGTGGTTTAAAATTAGATTAGTTATTTTTAAAATTGAAGTCTAATATAAATACGCTTTTCTAATTCTAAAAAATTATTTACGCACTTTAGTAAAACAATAAGATAATTCCTGGAATTATCTGAATACACTTCTAAAGCTTTCCAAAACATTTAAACCCAAAATAAAGGACTTTCCAAATATTTCTAAAGATTTCCAACATATTTTGCAGCTAGTACTCATAGATCTTTCATGAATTGTTGAGAGATTTGATATTGATAGATAGATGTTGAATCCTATTTATGTATTTTTATTATTAGAACCGTTTTTTTTAATATTTGTGTGTAATTATAATTAGGTGGGAACTACTCAACTTCCTAAATTTTCTCGATTTATCTGAGGCACGATGAGTCTACAACACTACTTCGATCCTTTACTAGCACCAAAGGGAATTACAGAAAGAGGGAAAAATAAGAGAAACCGCTTTTTGGTGCTTATTTCTTTTTAGATTTTTGGCTCCAAAAGAATTTCAGGAAAACCACCATATATATGAGAAAACAAGCGAAGGAGTTTCGTTGCAAAGAAAAGCCAAAATTTCTGAACTTGAGAAGAAGACCAGGTATGTATTAGTCCTCATACTTTATCTTTGACTGAAATTAGATAGATAATTGTATTCAACAATCATATATTGAACGATTTGTTAATTTGTGTCTGGCACATATTGTTAATTACGTTGGTAATTTTGTTGTAATAGGGTGAGGAAGGGTAGGAATCCTTGAGCGTTTTCAGATGCCCTAACCTTGTTTGACTTTTGAGTCTGTTTGGATGCATTTATTTAGGTGTTGCAAAGCTAAAATAGCTTCTAAGTAATATTGTAGTGTTTGGGTACAATAAAAAAAGTGTTTTTAAGGAAAAATCCATAAATAATGTATTTGTATTATCCTCATTTGATCACTTATTTTCCTCTCTTTTGATGATGAGAATGTTATGAATAATCATCTAACAGAGAGTTTGGATCATTTTTTGAAATGATTATGCATACTAGATTATATTAAGCTCAACATAAATGTATATTCACTTCTTAGAATACACGACTAAGCATTCAAGTGAAATAGAGTACAGAAAATTCATAACTTATTATGATCGAGTACCTAAAACTATTATTAGTGATTTAATCTTGGGAAACTTCTTAGTGTCTAAACATTTCCTGAACTGAACTTTGAAGTCTTCGCCTTGAACCTCTTGAAGCCTGTTTTGGATATGGTCACAATCTAACAGTTCCTTCAGAAGGTTTAGATCTTTTCTGAATGAAAATTGTAGTAAATGTAGAAGGATGTTTCCCTAAGTCTCCCCATTTTATGTTTGAGTTGTGTAATGATCTTTTCCATCTCGTCAAACTTCAGTGAGAGAACGACTCCTAGTTTTTATAGTTTTGCTAACTTGAAGCTATGTTGCTCGAACTCTTCAAAAAAATGTCAATGGGTGCGTGTCGGATTCGTCAAAACTAGTGTATTTTTGGAGAATCTAACACTGATGCGGCATCGAAAGTGAATAATCCCCGCAACTTAGACTTGAAGAGATCTCTAAAAGCCAGAAGCTTGCGTATCGAAGTTCTTCAGTATTCCAAGTTTCCTAAAGGACTCAACTTTAACTTATATGTGCTCTGATGTACTAATGGGGCAGATATAAGTTTCGCAAGTTTTGCAGCTCCTGTATAGTACTTGGCAACTACCGAAAACTCAGCTTAAGCTGATATGGTAAATCATAATAACTTAAAGCCAGGACATCCTGAATTCCTCCATCATGTTCAAAACTTTCACCACTCATGTGTACATTAAGGTTTTGACTAGTTCTTCTCCACTCATCTATTTTTGGTCTTCTAGCCAAAAGTCCAGTAAGCACTTATGCAAGTTTTAATAATAAGTTCTTGTTGACCTACAACCAAACGACCGTTAAAATAATAGCACTTATGCATAATTTTGCTGTAAATCATTAATGCTCATTTCTTATTGGCAACTAGTTCTGAGTATTGATCATAATAGCTTTTCTACGGTTGTTATTGCTCCTAGATATGTTTTTACTATCTTGATTCTAGACTCAACAATAAAGCAGAATGGGTAAACATGATTCGTGTAACTGACCTTACTCTTTTGGGGTTGAGATCTAGCTGTTTAATTGTTTAATTTACACATAATAATTCTTATCTCATTTAAGGCACCGTATGGCTCTGTTATGAATGTACTTATTAAATATTTTGTTTGAGAAAAATTTTGCAAATCAATGGCACCGGGAGGAAGTGTCTTTAGGCAAACTACCCTTACTGGGGAACTATTCAAGAAACTTAATCACCGAATGAATCAAATAACCCCACTCCCTTTGTTAATACAAGTAATACATTCAACTCAACTATATATTTTTGTTTTTTTTGAAAAAAATAATTTGTATTATAAACAAAGGAATACACAAGAAGCATTTTAGTAAGATTTACAACCAAAATTACAGAAAATCCTTCTAAATGATCTCATACGTAATCTAAAATGGTAGGAAATGTCCTCTTCATCTTTAGGATATTCATGTTTAGACCAAAAAAAGGGACCTGGCAATTCATTTTCAGTTTTTGCATATTTCAACTCTTGTTTTTAAAGTATCTCTGGTTCCTCTCTATCCATATAGTCCACCAAATGCAGGCAGACTGAGACAATTTTTCATCTCTTCCTGTATCCTGATTTCCATCTCTATTCCAGCAAGATAGTTCTTCTTTGATACTCCTTGGCATTGTGTATCTTATTCCTTTTATATTAATGGAAATCTACCATAATTTAGTAGTCTCTCTACATTGTAGAAAGAAATAGTTTATTATCTCCAACTCTCGTTAACATAGAGAACACTTAGAACATATATATGCAAACCTCTTTTCATAAGGTTGTCTTGAGTCAACGCAGATTGTTTTACTAGAAGTCAAGTGAAACATGCTACCTTTAAAGGCACCTTCGATTTCTAAATCATCTTCCAAGGCCAACCATCGACATATTGACCTGCTCTCTATAATTTCCTATAAGCCGAGCGAATCATAAATCTACCTTGCTCATCAGGTAACCAAACCAATAGATTATCCTCACTTAAATTTAGATCTTTGTGCTTCTCCAGAATGTTGATTAATTCAGTTACTCTATTGACCTCCCAATCATTAAGATTTCTCCTGAATCTAAGATCCTATCCCTGGCTATCTCTCATTTCTCCAATTGTGGACCTTTTTTGGTAAATGCAGATTGAATAAATTAGGGAAAATGATTTTCAGCGTCTTGTGCCCCACCCAAACATCTTCCCAGAACTGAGTCCTCCTTCCATTTTCCACCTTTATTTTTCAGTTCCAGCTTCCCTTATCTTGTTCTGCTCCACTCTTTGAGTTTTTTTTCAAGTGTCTAAGCTTACTTGATAAGATAGAATCATGCCTTCCCCTAAATGTTCGAGTCCCACCAGATCTTCACCATCCTTAAAATTCTCTGTTTATAGCCACTAATTCTCAAACTTGAATTATGAATTTGAATTTTCCCATTTTCGATATTCTAGAATTAAAGGGCTATGATTTGATCCTTCAGACCCTGGTAACATATTTCTCATCTTCATTGATGGGTCAACTGTCTTTGATTCGCTATATCCTACATCATCAGAACATGATGAGATCTTTTTTGCATACTTTTTTTGATTTACCTTCTTTTCATGTTGTGACATAGTCAAAACTGGAAAATCTGAGGACATAGTTTTCAGCTGTCTATCCAGATCACATTTTGAACCTACAGCCGTACAATTTGTATTTGGAAGCTTTAGAATCGCTCTTAAAACAGTTCCATAAACAATTTCTGATGACTTCATCATCCCAATAACCAGAGACAAATCATTTTTATGGTAATAATTAGTTATTCGTCTTCGCATGGATCTGACACCAATAGGTAATCACAACAACCATAGTATAGCCGGTCGTATAAATCCGTTGCCAACAGCTCTGCCCATCGAATTTATTTTGCCAAGTTCAACCAGGGCTTCTTTTTGACAACCAGACATTCAGGGCAATACCAATCACCCTTAGGCCAGAGACTACTAGCAACACCTATACACTTGGAATGAGATGCAGCAGGGCGGTTGTTGTTTACCAATATTAGTTCCCAGTCACTTTCTTCCATCTGCCATATCCACTGTCCAGTCAAGTCCAATTACATCAACTCCAGTTGTTTTCATCCATTCAAAAAGTCCACCATTTCCATTAATATAGAGGGCAAGAGGTGTTTGTGGGCACTTTCTTTTGATTGTACTATTTGCATTCAAAAATCTTAAAGGTGTTCAAAAGGAAATAGAATGAGAGAAAGTTACATAACGATTAAGAAAGGAATGACATTTCTACACGAGCGACGATTAAAGCACCTAAAGAATCCTTCTTTAATCCAAACATCATTCACGATATGAAACACTTATGACCGTAATCTATATCTTATTTCCATGCCTAATCCACCAAATACTATAAGGACTCATCAATATTATATATGTATCAAATAACAGATGCGACATTACTCTTCCTAAAATCACATAATTTGTTTACTAAATACCACATTATTGAACAAGTCGGACCTTTAGGGATGCTTCAACGTAACAAAACTGGAAATCCAGTAAAGTTTCACTATTGACCTCCATTCCAGCTTAATATCAAGGTAGGAGTGAAGTGTTAGGGAAAAGTAAAGGAGAAATGGAACTTAGGAACTGAACCTGAACTAGTATAACCATAAAACATGGCATACTTTAAAAGTTGTGAAATGGCTTGATCTTTCACAATAAGCTGCTTCACCAACTATAAACACTTGATAGAGTAATTAAATATTTATGACACGTTTCATGTTTGTACTATTTTAAGCTTAATGTTATTCAACGGACAACTGTTTTTGAGAAGATAATTCTACACCAAAAGAAGTAGATACGAACGTCTACTACTGTTCTGTATCAATCTGTGTCATGAATACCAATAAAACTTATCAGAAAAAGCAAACACCGATGACATTATTAGTCTGAGATACTATGCACAAATTTTGGCAGGTTGCTTCATCAGAAAAAAATGGGTTGTGCAAAATTCTTAAAAATATTTAACTGCTGATATGCAAAGAACTGCCCTGATTACATTTTCACCAGATAGTGAAATCCACCCACCCAAGCTATTTATACTTCAACAACTTTAAAAGGAAAATTGAAAAATATTAAATAGCAAGTTTAAAACTGTTTGCTATAACAAAAATATTCAAACTGTCAATAAATGTACACTATTATCCTATCCATCAAATACTTTCAGCTTATTAAGCTGTCCCAAAGTGGTTGAGGAATCACCTGCTTGTATCCTTATATGGTTTTGTAGATTCTCATCTCATAAGCTAGCTTTGGCGGTTGAGTTAGGCCATAGATGGCAATGTTAGGCCCTCTTGTTATGTTGTCCACACTCAAATTAGTAAGGACCTGTGGGGGTGTTAAGTTGTTGCCCATTTATTGAGGGAGGATTGTTTGTCTCCTTATATAGTCTTGGATAATCGTCTACTTATGAGATAGCTTTGAGGTTGCATTAAGTTTAAGATCCATTTATTAACACAATTCATTCATCATTGTGTTCAAATCACCGGAGCTACATCAATTTACCCACATTTTATGCAAATACATTAATTACAAAAAGAATGGCAAAGTTTGGACTATGACACATAATTTCAGACTAAATGTATATGTATTGCAGTTCAAATGCCTTGGTAAGGAGATGCGAGAAGTTGACGGTAATAGATTTGAGGAGAGGGAAAGGTAAAACGAGAAAGAATAGGAGAGAGATTATAGACAAGACATGACACATCTTCAGCTCACCCATATAATAAATTAATATCTGTTTGATGAATGTAAGTAGATGAATTAGCAAAAGAATCTAAAATTTAGAAAAGTAAATGCTATTACTATTTGATGTTGCGTAATACTATGTGAGGATTTTTGTTGGTTGTTGAACTAGAAGGACAAATAACAATGGGTTATTTGAAGTTCTTAGGGATAGTTAACTGCTGATATGTAAAGTAGTAAAGCCCATTATCCCAAGCACATTAACTCTTGCCTTCATTAAAGTATCTACCGAACTCTTCCTAGGTGAGCAGTGAGCTTAGCAGAACATATCCGGTATCATTCCCAGATAAAGAAAGAGAGCTAATAGTGGATTCATATAGTCGATGCTAACTACTTAGAATTGAGATGTAGTTGATTGATAGTGAACTATCTACTGCTTTATTTACCCTTAAAGAGATACAGTTGAATTTGCAAGTGTTGTTTAAGGTCATGTGGATTAAATTGACATGATAATGAATATATAATGAAATAGATTGCAAAAATCAAATGGTAAATAATTAATAGATCAATAATAAAAGTATCAAAGTATGAAATCCTGAATAAGGGTCCTGTGTGGACGCCCTGAAAGAGAGATCAACACCCTAGAACAATGCGAGCTAAATGGCCTTGAATACAGAGAGTTTTTGCTATTATAATTGTAGAATAGTGTGCATGAAATGGTTACAACAAATGATAATGAGGACTATTTATATCTAAACACTAGGGTTAACAGTTTTAAGAGTGATAAAAGCATTTGAGCAAATGTAATGCTACATAGAAACAGATAATTATTTTATGTGCTCATCAATTTTTTAATAGTTCATAGAAATGCTATTAGCTCTCCTATATTTTCTCTGTTTTGTCAATGCATTTCTTAACTTGGTTGTTAAGACACAACAAAATAAACCAAAATTTAAGGATTTTCAGTCTTTATCTTGTGTATTATTAATATATGTGTAAATATATCTACATATATACTCTACCATTTTTAGATTTAGGTGGTATTTTGAACTGATTTTTTATCAGATGATTCCGCTACACTCAGGAAAGGTCGTGGCAAGACTAGAGGGAAAGGTCTTGAAAAAATGAAGAAGGCTACGGGAAGCAAGATGAAAATAGAAATCCCAATTGGTAAAGGAAGACCAACTAAGCCAATTCAATCAGCCAAACTATCCAATGAATTAGGGATAATTGCTCAAAATTTTCTTCCACTTCCAAACAAGTGGAAGGAACTTACAATAGAGGACAAAGATGTAGCACTAATTAGATGCCACGTAAGGATTCTGTACTCTTTTAAAATTTATATATTACATGATAAGCAAAAAATCTATGATTTTAAGAACATTGGAGTTTTAAGGTACTAAGCATGTTAGCAGATATTATGATTTTATTTTTAAATTAAAAGGGATTTCGGTTGTTTTGTGTGTTTCTTTAATACTTATTTGTTTTTTACGAGAGGTTTGACATTAATTTGGATGAGCATTATGTGAACGATAGTTGTAAGGATATTCTGAAAAATAGAAGCCGACAATAGCGCTACAAGTTAAAAAAAAAATTTGAAAGTGCATGCTCCGTGGAAGAGGCTCGTAAAATGGAAATCGAACAGTTGACCTCAGAAAATTGGAATAAGCTTTGCGACATGTGGAACGATCCAGAGCACAAGGTAATTTATATTTATGTTATTCTCATTGATATTTAAGTTAAGATGTTTATATTTTCTTTGTAGAAACGATGCAAAATAAACAAGGGCAATCGAACAAAGCTTAAATCTAATCATTTCATGGGATCAAAAGAATTTGTAGCAGCTCGTCCTGAAATTGTAAGTTATACCATTTTTATTCTTTTCACTAGTGACACTTTGGTACTATTTAATATTGTGTTGTTTGGTAAATAAAAGAACAGGCATGTAAGTTGCAGCCTATTTCAGTCAAATATCTCTAAACGCTATTTCATATTATTTTCTTGTTATACAGTGTGAAAAGGAATCTGAAGGTATAGAGCCTGACAGAATTGAGTTCTATAAGCATACCCATTACACGAGTGAAAAAAGATGGTCATCTGAAGAAGCTGAGACTAACTATGTAAGAAATTAATAAATTAGTAACATACCATTGCATTTATTTGGTTAATATTCTTCATGTCTTCTTCTTTAAATGTGTTATTATTTTATGCAGAACAACATGAACGATTTGAAAGCTCTATATACTTCTGGAGAGTTTTCCATGATTATTGATGAAATTGTAGATGCTGTACTTAGTACTAAGTTGGGGGTACATAAAAGGTCTTAGTTATAGTACTAAACCTAATACTATAAGGGCAACACAAAGGAAAATGACAGAGTTAGAAGACTACCACAAAAAGGCAAAACTGGAAGCTACTAGTGCTCAAGATGAGTTACAGAAATGATTAAATGCAGCTGAGACTGTGGTAGAAAGCCAGAAATCACAGATACAAGACCAGCATTAATATATCAAAGCACTAAATTTTCAGTTGAATACTGTAGTGGCACGCCAAGAGGAAATTCTTAAGAAAATGCAACTTCTTGTTAGCCCATCGTCGTCAAGGTTAGAGGTAACATAAATTTATATGATAAGTTCTATTTAATTTATCTTTATTAAATATATAAATTATGTGCATCAATGTGTTACAACATGTTCTAGATGGGTCTGTTGCTGGTAGAGTTGTCAAAATTGAAGTTTTACAACCATTGACTGGAAAGGACTAGGTCCAGCCGAAAGAAAATAGAAAC
Organism: Capsicum annuum; assembly: GCF_002878395.1. Taxonomy (NCBI): domain Eukaryota; kingdom Viridiplantae; phylum Streptophyta; class Magnoliopsida; order Solanales; family Solanaceae; genus Capsicum; species Capsicum annuum. The sequence goes on from NC_061114.1 coordinate 181,531,835, forward strand.
CACAAAGACTACAAATCAGAACCCTTTTTTTCATGATGAAACTGATTTATTTAGATTTTGTTTATACTGGATATACCATTTTTTGAAGGTTCAGCTCCACTAGTGAAAAGGCCAAAAAGTAGCAGCAAAGTAGTTAATGGATTAGCTTCGTTGAATCCACTATAATACATCCGGTCAGATCATTCCCGCAGCTATAAAGATTTTAGATTTGTCCAAACTGATGCCAAATTAGTTGTTCTATAGAAGTGTTTAAGGATTCCACGACCTTACTAACTGAGGTGGCGTTAGTGTGGCCTCATTCCCTATTTGTAGAAAAAACAAAATTTGATCCAATGTACCACATAGACATATGAAACAGGGAACATGTTAGCTGACTCATATAATTGATTAATGGCATTAGTTTACAACACTGGACAAATCAATTGAGATGAAACAAACTACATATTGGTAAAAATAACCTTCCAAAAATATGCCACAGTTAGATATGTGACTCTTAACGTATACATACATGGTGGTTTTTATCTTGCAAAATAAAAAATTTGTCCTTTATTATTGTTCAAAAGCTCTTGGTAAATGACTTTAAGCCTTTTCAATAAAATCTTTTAGATGAGTAGCACTAATTTGAGCTTTGTTTCCGAAATTGAAGTGACTATCTCGTACATCTGAAGCGATAATGTTGGGGACAAACTCATAATTTTCAAGAAGCCTTGGCATAATTTTAAAAAAGCTTCTTGACCACATATAAATCTTGACAAAAACCACATCTAGACACATCTTTTCACTAACCTTTTCTCTAATAAGTTTCCAAAAAGCAGTTCCTAAAAATTGTCCAAATGTATGTGTTGCTATCTCTTGATCTCACCTAAACATTGTTGTACTTGCAAAATTGTAAATTTTTTGGTTACAAACTAAATCAAACACACTGTTTCTTGACCCAATTAAACCTCATTTTGGATATAGTGAAAGGAATTGTACGACTTCTTACGACCCCAGATATCGATCTAGTTACGGGATGTTGTAAGATGAAATCTAGTATTTTATTTCTATGACCTACGGTGCTGGTTCATTAAGACAGAACCTGCAATCTCTTGAGTTAAAGTACTCAAAAACTAAAATATTTTCTGCCTAGATTTCCTAGGATAAACATAAGAGTCTAAATACAAAATATTGATAAGATAACTTACCTTAGAAACGAGTACATGACTTCCTAGCATTACTGGAATGAAAAACTGTGAAACTACCAAAAAAGTAACTACTTCTAGACTTATAAACTACAATTAACTAGTGCAGTAACTACTGCTATAGTTTCCTACTACAAGAAATAATTATTGCAATTAACTAGTGCAGTAACTACTACTGGCATCTAAGGAGTGATAACAGACTGAACTGGCTGCCACCGCCTTTAGTATTTCATGGAAGTTAATTAGAGCAAAAGAATCAGTTGTATTTCTTTCACAAAGAACATATCACTTACCTGCAATGGTCATTCCAGCATCCCCTTTACAATTTTTCATTTCAATATCATGAGTAAATTTTTTTGCCTATACACAACCAAATATATTTGTATTCCTCTACAGGTGGATGAGCTAATTGGAGAAAGCCAAAGAGAAGAGGATTAGGAGGTCCTCAGATCAAGGTATGACACACAAATTTACTTTTCTAGTAGATAGAAAGATTATGTATCTGGTTCTTATACTATTCTTTATCTTGAGTCGAGGTTTATCGAAAACAACCTCTCTACTTCTTTGAAGAAAGAGGTATGGACTACGTACATCTTACCCTCCCCAGACCCCACTTTGTAGGAATACACTGAGTTTTTTGTTGTTGTTGTTATTGTTGTATTCATTATTTGAGTTTCTTTTAAAAAGCTAGAAATGTAACTGAGAACTTAAACAATAAATTTTAAGCAATCAATAAAATGGAGTTTGAAAAAAACAATAGTGTATATAGGAACCTTGAATCTCCTCTGACGGTTCAGTAAGCGGATGGTTTTGTGTTGGTGAATGTCTCGTGTTGTTTCTATAGAGGAGATCGTTGGTGTTTTCTTACCTTTGAAGTGAGTTCTTGGTGAAGTTTCTTGTTTTCAAAAGGAGGTAGTTTGTTTTTGGGGTGGGGATAAAAGAGGATGTTCTCCCTCTAATCTGAGGGTGTCACTGCGTGTTAGGGCAAAAAAGTATGGAGATGGAAGAAAGGAAACCGTTGCAGAAGAGAGTTTGGAGGAAGAGATTCAAAAGAGTAGAAAAGAAAGAGAGGAAAGTGTTGAAGCAAATTAGAGAGGAGAGAGAAAGTGATTGAGTAGAGAGGGAAATTTGGAGAAGTATTGGTAAGAGGAATCCAAAAAGGTGCATATTTTATTACGATTGTGTTATTATCCTTTGTTCTGAGCCAGAGGTCTATCGGAAATAACCTCTATACTTCTTCGGAGGTAGCGGTATGAGCTGCATAAATTTTATCCTCCACAAACCCCTCTATGTGGGAATAGACTGTTGTTGTTGTTGTGGAGATTTCGTGATAGTAAGTAGAAATTTGATTCTTGGTTAAAATAACTTAAAGAGTATGCTTGAAATAGGGAAGAAGTTTATGATGAGACGTTATGTGTTAGTAAAGTACAAGTATAAATTGTGAGCGGAAGGATAAAGTAGTAAAAAATTGACAGATTTAGGCTATATTTTTATGATTTTTAAGAAAGGACCCTATGATACTTGTAGGTTTAAGAACATAGTTTAGAAAAAAAGATGTATTGTGAATGAATAAGTAATAATGATGATGTGAAGTAGAATGTGCTGACAAGTTGTAATTAGATAGACGAGTGATTAAAATGGATCATTTCATAAACTTTTAATAGACTAGTATTTCTTGATTTTACTTTAAAATATATAACTTTGTGTAGAGTAAAGGATAATTTCTTCCATTTATGTTTAGTACTGGACACTATGCATGAGCTTTAGATGATTACTGCTATGAAAAAAATGACCGTATGATGGTGATGATACTAGTTTTAGGGAAATGGTTTATTATGATTGATATAGTGCGTGCAAGAGTTTAGATCAGTAACTTATGGGAAGTATAAACACTTTGCCCTCTCCAAATCCCACTTTGTGCGAATACATCGGGTATGTTATTGTTGTTGTTATCGAAGTTTGATATGTTTACTGGATAATATTTATCTAATTTTTGGGTAGCCTAGCTTTTCGTAATTACATGTTTAATGGATTCTAGTTGTGGCATGGAGTAGCAGTAGCATGTACAATCATTTTGACTATCAAATCTGAAAGCATCATCATCAATTTTAATTTTCTTCTCTTTTTCACAGGTGTAGAAGTGAGAGTTCAATGAAGACTAATTGCAAGCTTTATTGGTACTTTGGAAGAAACCTCTATGTATCTGCCTTAGTTTAGAATAGGAGTAATATTTATTACTATATTTCAGTTAGATTTTTTTTGTGTTGGACTTGTTTTACTTTTCTTTGCTTTGTGAGGAAATATTACCTCAGTACAGTTTTAGTTTTTTAATTGTATGATTGTGGGTGAATTTTATCAATCTGACATGTTTTATAATTTTATTTTTATTTCTCAATTCTAATTAAAAATAATATCAATATGAAATAATTAAGCCTTTTCTGAATTGATGACAAAAGATTTTACTATCAAAGATAACTTTTAGCAACGATTGAATTAAATTTTTCAAGATAATTATTTTCGTCATAAAATAAATTAGTTCGTCATATGTTTGACTATATTTAGTGACAAATGTATTTGTCTCAATATCTTTCTTTTTTTATGCAAATTAATTTTTTATTTGATGACAATCATAATTGTCGGTAATCATAATAATTTAATGATGATTCTACATCGTCGATAAAAAATACTATTTTTAGTGAAAAAATGATAGATTTAGCAAAAAAATTATGAGAATAAATGTGTCACTAATTCATACATTAAGGACGAAATTTTTTGTTGTATATAAAAAGTTGTCAATAGTGACGAAAATATATTTGTTCAACCACGAAATATATATAACTCTAGAGACAATTAATGTCGTCACTGATTGAACTAAATAATTAGGGACGATGAAATTTTGCGGTATTGATAACTTTTTAGTGACAAAAGCATATCATCAACTACAAAAAAATTATATTTTTATGACAAATATATTTGTCATAAATGTTACACATTTGGGAATGATTTCATTTTTATGTAGCTAATTTAATTTTTTCAGCAACGAAGCACTAATTCGTCTTTGTCAACTTTTAGCGATCCACTTTTGGAGACGATTGATTGACGAAAAAATTTTTGTCACGCCAAATCCTTTGTGACGAAATATGATTTATAAGTGATAAAATAATTCATCTCAAATAATCAAATTTGTTGTAGTGTCTCTAAGAGTTTGCAAGACAATTCTAAGATGATCTACATAGTCATCCTCACTACAAAAGTATACAAGGATATCATCTATGAATACTATGACAAACATGTCTAGATACTGTTTGAACACTCGGTTCATGAGGTTCATAAAAGCTGCTGGAGCATTGGTTAGCCCGAAAGACATGACTAGAAATTCAAAATGACAATAACAGGTTCTAAAGGCTATCTTTGGAATTTCACACTCCCTTACTTTAAGCTTATGATAGCCAAATCTACGGTCTATCTTTGAGAAATAACTTGAACCTTGGAGTTGGTCAAACATGTCATCAATTCTAGGAAGAGGGTATTTGTTTTTGACTGTGACCTTATTTAGCTGATGATAGTCAATGCTCATTCGCAAAGAACCATCTTTGTTTTGCACGAATAGGACAGGAGAGCCCTATGGAGAAATACTAGGCCTTATGAAACCTTTATTTAAAAGATCTTTGAGTTGCTCTTTCAACTCCTTAAGCTCTGTGGGAGCCATACAATATGGAGAGATAGAAATATGCTGAGTATCTGGGAGAAGGTCAATACTGAATTCTATTTCCCTATCAAGAGGTACCTCTATGAGATATTTTGGAAAAACTTCAGGAAATTCATTGACCACTCGAATAGATTGAAGTGTTGGAGTCTCAGAATTTGTGTCTTTGACTCGAACTAGGTGGTAAATGCAACCTTTGAATATCAATGTTCTGGCCTTAAGATAATATATGAAATGACTCTTAGGAGACACTGAATTACCTGACCACTCAAAGACTGGCTCATCTGGGAACTACTGCGACAATCTATAGAGGCATAACAGGAATGGAGCTAATCCATACCAAGGATAGGATCAAAATCAATCATATCTAACTCTATCAAGTTTGCTAACATGACTTTAGGAAGGACAGTGATAGGACACTTCTTATAGATTTGCTTAGCAACAACTGACTCACCTACTGGAGTAAAAATCAAGAAAGACTTGGGGATCTTTTCAGGATTTATCTTAAAATTCACAGCAACTAGCGGGGTCATATAAGAGAAACTCGACCCAGGGTCTAATAATACATAAAAATCAAAATAGAAGACGCGAAGCATACCAGTAACAATGTCTAGCGAATTCTCCTGCTCTTGGTGAGATGGTAAGGCATAAAACTAATTCTGGTGCTGACAGCCATCTGTACTGGATGATACGTCCTGACGAGGAGCTGGGCGACCTAAAGGAGCTGGTCCACTAATAGCCTGAGTTTGAGCATGAACATCCTTGTTTCTCTGTCTAGCATGCGAGTACTCATTAATTTTATGACCCAGCTTTCCACAACCATAAAAACCCCTCCATCCAGCTAAATACTCGCCAGGATGATTCTTACCACACCTAGCACACTGAGGATAGCTGTGTCTGCCACTCACACTATTTTAAGATCTGGACATAGAGGACTTACCCCACTGTTCTTATCTATTTCTGGGTGTTGGAGAACTAGATAAAGAAGGTGCAGGCATAGATGAATGATTCTAAAACTGCGAACGATTTCCTCCTTTAGACCTATTCTGACGATAATGAAACTGCCCTATTTTAGCCTTTTTATTTACTTCCTCTCTTTCCCTCATCTTCTCTGCCTCAATTTGCTGGGCATACATCATCAATTTAGGGAGATCCATGTCTTTAATGATCATAATAGTCCTACACTCCTTAACTACCAACCCAGACATATTGGTCATAAACTTACTCATGCTTGACCTAGGGTCAGCCATCTGATCAGGGAATACTTAGACAACTAGTTGAACTTGAGGCAATACTCCTTCATAGTCATTGAGCCTTTCCTCAGGTCTATGAACTCTTCTATCTTAGCTTCCTTCATCTCACATGGGAAGAACTTGTCTAGGAACGTATTCTGAAAAATCTACCAAGTCATGGGAGTTGCATTCTCCTCTCTACTCTTCTTCCACATCACTACCCAATCATAAGCAATATCCTTCAGCCTATTGGATGCCAATTCTACACTCTTCTTTTCAGAAACATGCATAATTCAGGGGATTTTCTTCACCTCATTTAGATAGAGATGTGGGTCCTCACTTGCCTTCGACCTAAAGAACTCCGGCGGATTCATCCTCATAAAATCTCAAATTTCGGCTACGAATAAGTCCCCATCTTGCTGAGGTGGGGCTGCAGCCTGATGATTTCCCTGAATATTAGCTGTCGCAGCTTGAGCTAGCGACTGAAAGGCAGCCCAAAACTCTGTATATGATACATTCTCATTCAAAGGATCTGCGGGCAAAGGTGGTTGGTTATTATTTTTGTGTGCGTTAGCTCAATGAAAAGGCATTTTCTATCATGTGAAAGCACGAGTTAGCAGCAGATAGAGATACTGAATGCACGATATATCATGAAAGAAAATATGTTTTCCTAAAATGCTCCATAGCCTCTTGCTCAGAGATGTGGTGCACTTCACTCTGTATGTGACACATTCTCATTCAAAGGATCTGCGGACTGAGGTGGCTGGTTATCATTTTTGCGTGCGTTAGCTTGACGAAGAGGTATTTTCTATCATGTGAAAGCATGAGTTAGCAGCAGATAGAGATACTGAATGTGCGATATATCATGAAAGAAAATATGTTTACCTAAAATGCTCCATAGCCTCTTGCTCATAGATGTGGTGCACTTCACACCGTTGATCAAGACTCTATGTAACGCGGCTTGTCTGACTCCCTAGGACTCTCTAAACCTTAGGATCTAATACCATATTTGTAATGCCCCAAAATCTGATTCTCAGAATACCACACGGTACTCCAAACTATAAGTAGTTCTGAGCTAACCCTGGGTACCTTTTTCTAAATCTGAATCTCAAATTTGGGAAGGTATGACTGAAAAATCACAATAAATGCGGAAACTGTCTGAATTATCTGGGTATATCTAAATCATACTAATCTCAAAGGTCTAATAAAGCAAATACTAAAAATCTGAATACTGTAACTGAGATCTAAAACTGAATCTAGTAGTCCAACAAGCTTCTACTAACTGAATCTTGAGACTCACTGGGATAGGCCCCCAGCTGACTCAAACTATCTGAAATTAATATGGAAACATCTATTAATAAAATGAAAATATGAATAGTTAAGTCCCCGAACTATGAGGGCTCACCAACTATAGAGATGTAGATGAGATGCTCAAAAATCACTCGCGCTATTGAGGCTGAGCACCTGAACCTACATTATGAGACAATGTAACACATAGACATATATGTGGATCAGTACTTTGATGATGTACTGAGTATATGGGGGTAGATGCAATAAGTGAGCAATATTATCACAAGTTATAAAATCATGCATGCTAAATGTAAATAAATCACATAGGCTTACATAAAATCTGAAATCTGAAGATCATAAATCATAAATAAAAAGCATATATTGTAAATCTTGTGAGTCATTACACTTAGTTTTGAAATCAGCATTCTGTTCTTAATCTCAAATCATATAGGCTAAGCGAAATCTGTAAACTTATTCTAAAAATCTTTACTGTTAGAGAGGTTCTCTTAACCAACATAAACCATGTGAGCTACATGGAGTCCAACGTCTTGACCTCCTAAGGAAAAAACCTCACGTTGGGGAGAGGTGTCATACTCTTGCCAGGGAGTATAACCTAATCCAGGTGATCGATCACAAGCAAAAACTGTCATCATTATAGAAATGAGAAAATTTGATAATTTGTACCTACGTTGTCTATGTAGTTCTGTGGAAGTTAGGGCACGCTAATCCCACACTTCCCGGTCGGTTCTAAATACTACTCCCTTTTAAATCTGTATGCTCAAACCATTGGAAATCCACTTTTAAAACTAACATAAGGGTTCATATGAAAAACCAATTATGAATTTATGTGAGTAAATCTTTAAATAAAGCTAATTTTGAGTACTGTAATTGTACTAATTTGTAAAGTGGATTCCAAATTTAATCCAATGATCAAAAGATCAAAGCTTTTATGAATAATTGAAAATAATCTGTTCATAAGATTCTTAAAGCATCATCTTCCTTGAAATAATAATATTCAATCTTAGGGTAGTAACCCATGCATCAATCTCATGGTAAATCAACATAATAATCATGCTTGATAATGTAAATATTGTTAAAACAACTCAAAATCTGGAAATTTCAATAATATGCATGGAAATATGAATATTAACATGGAATTCAACTTCTAAATCATTGGAAATATCATAAGCTTGTAAATAACAATAATGGGTATAAATTCTAACTTAACTTTCATGGAAAATCATATGAAATTCAGTAAATTTGAATTAAGAAAATAAATTTTTGGACACAATGATGAAAGAATGGTCCTTGTTCATAACCCCACAGACCTTAATTGATGATCTTTGATGAACAGCTTAAATCTTGGATTCCTATAAATGCTTTGAAGATGAATTCCAAGAGTTCTTGTGTTGGGGATCCTCAATCTTGAATTTCTTTGAAGGATTAATGGAGGAATTTGAATTTCTTTGGGAGATAGTTTGATGAGCTAGGGTTTTACTTGAGAGAGATTTGATGAAAAGTGAATGTAAAGTGCTTTGAAGGGGTTTAATTCACTGTTTAAGACGGATTAGGGGCTGAGAGAATGACCAAAGTACCCTTTTTTTTTTTAATAATTAAACGGATTGAAAACACACATTTTTTGAACTGGGTGGCCATCGCGACGCGCCACTATCGCGGTGGCTCAATGGAACTTGTCAAATGGAAACTGGACAGACTCCGCGATGCGGCCATCGCGGTGCTCCTTTGGAATGCCATTTTTGGCACATGGCGCGACGCGCCATTATCACGCTGGACCTCTGAAAATTGATGAATAGAAAATTGACCCTCTCTGCGATGTGCCAATATTTCGGAGGGCCACTGAAAATTGATAATCATTATTTAAACCCTCTACGTAATGCGCTAGTGACCGAAATAACGGTGTTTTAATACTGGAACTTAAAATAGACATAACTTCTTCACCGAGTGTCGGATTTAGGCAAATTTGGTATAGATGGAAAGCTTATTCAATTTCTCACGCAATGGAAAGTCTAAATCTTAAGAATTCCACATGAAATAAATAGTATTCATTTTGAAAGATATTCCTTATCATTCTAGAGACGAATTTAAGCTATTAAGGTACGGGGTATTACATCCCCAACCATAGCCAAAATCAATGTCCAAAGTAAAATCAAAGTATGTAGGAATATCTATATCATGAAATGGATCCTTCCTAAGAGATGAAAGCTCACCATTTCAATCCAAATGCTGATACCAAGTCCGAGTGCTAAACAGAATGAGTGGAACGGCCAGATCCTGCATAACATGGGTATACAGTAGGCCAAGGATGGGTTAACGAGTGATCACTAGCATGAACTCAGATATGGATAAAATAATGCCATGCTAGCGAGTGATCGCTAGCATGAACTCACAATCATGAACATGTCGGGAAAGGGAACCGTGTTTAGCATGCACTTAAAACCTTTACCTGGACTGTGTTGTAGTTACCGTCCTAAATCACCCACGGGCTATATGGGTTTAGCTCCCCTGCTGATACGATCGGAGAAAATAACCTGGGATGACTAGTACATCCCCCAATATAAAGTGTGACATCATGCACATGGTCACCAAGATCAAACCTCACATCGGCAAATATGAGTTTCCAGTTTCGGATCCTATAGGACCTCCACCTTCCATGGCTTTGCTACCCCCCTTTAATACCCAATTAAAACCATTTCCAACCAACCAAACCATTATCCATTTATTAACCAAGGCCATTAATAGTGGTATCGTCATACCGACCAATAACTTGAAAGTAGTTTTCGTAGCTAACCATTTATAGATTAAGGGAACTTTCAAGTGCCCTTCTATTTACCATATCAAACCACTTGGGGATCACCATGTACCCCACAAGCATTACCATTGAGCCTTTTACATTTTTAAAACATTTAAGCCATTTGAGTTCCTTTACCAAATTTAAAACAAACAAGAGTTCCATTAAAAGTACATTAATGCAATGAAAACATCCTTATAAGTATTTTGACAAACACATTGGGGGTATAAGGTAACCAAAACCAATTTCGATTATCATTTAACCATTTCATTGCAATACAAGCAATAAAAACTACCATTAATGCATATAAAGCATAACTAAAACCATGAGAAACCATGACCAACCGTTTATAATCAAAACCCCCAAATCATATTTGAAAACCAAAAGCATACAATAATGAAATCAGGAAAACCAATAGTAAAAATCATACCTTTAGTTGGAACTAACAATGAAGGAAGATAACATGCCTTAATTGAAAAAGTAGTTAGTGAGAAATCACCAACAAGATCCCCAAATTGTTCCTCAAGAGGAAACCCTAGTTTCCCTTGTCCGAAAGCTCTTGAGAGGATTATAGAGTGTTTAGGAATAGTTTCTAAGTGTTAATGAATAGAATAATAGGATAATACTCTGCCAATTAAGTTAGAAGTCATGCGGTCTTATTAGGTTAAGTGGGGAAATAACCAAAATACCTTCACTTAAGTTGCACAAAATTCCGTCATAGGGATACGACTGACCCACACGAATCATACCCTCTGTTACGAGTGGTACACGTCACTCGTATCCTAAGCCTTAGTCCTTGGACCCAATACAGTCTAACATACAACTCATCCAACCCAAACCTTCAACCCGTACCCCTGACAACATAAAAATACAATGAGGATTGAACACTGTCCACTATACGAGTGCAAGATATGACTCGTATCCCTTCTTATAGCTCAAGGTGAGCCATTCATACTCAAACTCAACTTAAGTTACCAAGTCTAAGGTTAAGTGAAGGAAATTTTATTTGTGCGTGGATATTTTGTTTCAATATCTTTTAATAATTTACTTTTTTCGTAAGATATATTCATTGATTATTTTATCCTGTAGTAATTACAGAGTTACAAATTCTTGTATAATAATTTATCCTATCTGTGCTATAATGTATATCTAATTCTAAATTTTCAATGTTATTTATTATCTTGTGTTGTTCTTCTCGTAGTGAGTTTTTTAAATTATATAAACTATCACATGTACTTTTATCTAAATTTTCTAATCTTCGGACTCATAATTATCTGTCTCTTCTATATCTATATTATTTATTTCTAATTCTTCATTTTTTGTTTCTAATTTTTCCTTAAATTGATTTATCTCGTTTAGTAATTTCTGTTCTCTATCTTTTTCTTCTTTCTCTTTCTGTCTTTGTTCATACAGTTCTTTTAACATTTGTAATTCTTTTTCTAATTCAGCAATTCTACTATTTTTGGTTTCTTCTATTTTTCGTATTTCTTCCGTAGTTTGTTGTTTTATTTTTTCTATTTCTTTTTTCCTATCTATCTCTTCGTTTTCTTTTTCTATTCTTACCATTGCTGTTAATTTATCTTCTAATTTTAATTCTTCTTTTTCTAACATTAGATATAAATGTTCACCTATTTTCTTATATCTTCGTCCTAGATTAGAAAATACTATTTTTATTTTTGATCCTTCGTAGTTTTCATATATTTTTTCGTCTATTATAAATTCTTCTTTGTTCATTTTATTGTGAATAGTTCATGTTGGTATATATATTCTAAGCTATCTATTTGTGATTCTAATTTTGATATTTCATCCTTTTGCGTAATTATTGAATTTTTACTAACTCCGGCAAATATATTATAATTTAGTCTTTCTATTCTTATTTTTAATTCTTTACGTTTTTCAGAGATAATTTGTTTTAATTCTTTATATTGTTGTACCTTATTAATTTTAAATTATATTTATAATATCTCGGTGGATATCTAAATCTAATTTTATTATAATTAGGCGGTATATGTTTCATTCTTCTAGATTTTAAATGTGTTATTAATTTTGATTCAATACTAGATATTAATGTAATTAAATAGGCTAGTTTTTGTGGATTTTCTTTTGTTTTATTTAGACTTATATATTCTGAATAATTACTAATTAAAGATTTTTTTATTTTTCTAAAAGCTTCTCTATTTTTAAATGGTCTTCGCATAATTAATTTAGTATTTTCGTAGGTAAATTTTTTAACTTTAAATCTAATTCTGATTCTCTAACTCTAACTCTAACTCTAACATATATCTCTTCCGTACTTTTTAAATTACTGTGCTCTGATACCATTTGTAGGGGGGTGTGCGGATTTAATAGGTATAATAGATATAGTAGTGAATCTATTTTTATTTGTGCGAATCTATTTTTATTTGTGCGTGGATATTTTGTTTCAATATCTTTTAATAATTTACTTTTTTCGTAAGATATATTCATTGATTATTTTATCCTGTAGTAATTACAGAGTTACAAATTCTTGTATAATAATTTATCCTATCTGTGCTATAATGTATATCTAATTCTAAATTTTCAATGTTATTTATTATCTTGTGTTGTTCTTCTCGTAGTGAGTTTTTTAAATTATATAAACTATCACATGTACTTTTATCTAAATTTTCTAAGATTTTTTCTATCCATATTAATTTTTCTTTTAGGTCTTTCATTATTTGTCTAATTCGGTTTCTATAATTAATTTCATTATTTAGATTTTCTTGATTTTCTCTAGTTTGTCTAATATATTCTAACATTTTTTAATCTGAATAATATCCTTCTGGGTAAATTTCTTCGTATAACTGTTCTAGATAATTTATAGTTTCAATTTCATAGTTTATTACTTTTTCTAATATTATTTTCTTAATATCTATAATTTCTATGTTTTTAAGTATATATAATATTAAAATTTTAAGATAATCTAAATGATCTATTTTTAAAATTGTTTTGTAGCTGTTTGTTTTAGTTTTAGTAGTTTTTGCATATTTTTATTAAGAAATTTTATATCTTTGTTTTCCATGTATTTATTTTTATTTTTATCTATTTTTCTAGTAACTGCATTTTTTTTTATATCTTTTTCTAAAAATTTTATATAACTTATCATCTTAAATATTTGTAAGAGTAGTTAGGTAGATATGGTATATAACTTACTCTAGTCATATAATATTCACCAAAAGCTTTTTCTAATATGATTTTTCTTATATCTGCTACGTTTATATTTCTAAGTGCATACAAAATAAGTATCTTGAATTTATCTACCATCATATCAGATATATTATCATTCATTTTCATAAATTTGCTTTTTTCAAAATATTCCCTTCAATCATGTACACAACAAAATATGGTCATATTGGCTTACTATATACTAGATTATTTTTAAATAATATGTTCTTCCGTCACTATTAACATGGTAATCCGGATACTTTTTCCCTTAAACAGCGCCTCTACTCTGGTTACTCCCCGCCACGGCTTCTTGCCTCATTGGTTTCACCTTTAGGATGGCATAGTCCTTAGGGATATTTCTCCGTTTCCTCTTTGTTAATAAACTTCTTAACATATTATTCTTCGAATAATTCTACTATAAAGTAACTAATATGAATTTATTTTATCATATCATGATTGTTGGGAATTATGAAATTAGCTATTCATAATTATAAATAGATATACCTGTTCGGGTAGCTTTGATGTTTCTGAATTTTGTTGTTCCATAGCTTTTTCCATTGGAGTATATTTATCTAATTAACTGAGTAATATTTTTTGTGGAATGGGGAGAGAGAGATTTGCTTCAACGCATGAAGGCTTGCCTTTGCAAAGCCTTCTGCCTCTGATATATATAGAATGAACTTTACAATTTTTACATACTCATTCTTCACACGTTTTTTACAATTCTTAAACTTAAGACTAAAAAGTCAAAAAGGTAGGGCTATAAGTCTAGTCTACCTAAAAAGATAAGATAAGAAAAAGTTAAAATTTACATTTAATGATTTACAGTATCTTGTCGTAAGAATATCTTTCGCTTGTTGTCGTATCTGCTCCATTATTGCTCTGTATCTTGTATTTCCAGCTGGTATTTTATCTTCTTTATTCTAGATGTACCTCTGGAATAATATTATCTTCTCCATTGCACCTCGAACATTGGTGGTCTGGATATTTATGTCCGATTATCTTACAGTATCTTGTTAGCAGTCCGTCTGAAATAAATCCCTTTTTTATTGCTCGTGCGGTAGATTGTTTTTCTGGGTTAAGTAGCGTCAGTATCCATTGTCTTACGTCTTCCATATCTGCTTGTCTTAGTTCTTTCGAATTTGAATATATCATTTGGTGATCTCTTGAATAGTAGCTCCATATTGGATTTCCGTTAGCGTAGTTATTTGCTAGTTCTTGTATGATCGTAGCTAGTCCAATAAGTCTTTTATTTGCATAAAAATCTGGTATCTCGATTCTAGGTATCTCCGGTTGTTGCGATATATCTTCTGGTATAATCATATCTCTTGTCAGTCCTATCTTTACAACTTGTATCACTGGTTTTATCTCATCATATAATATCTCTGCTGGTGCAGTATAACATTTTATATAAAATAAATTTCCTTTTGTTATTCTTTTATAGGTAGTGAATATCTTGTATAATTCCTCCATAGCTGTTAGCTCTTCTCCGTCGTGGGTATATATGGTATTTAGTAGTCCATAGTTAAAACAAGTTTTAACTAGGCTTGGGTTAGTTTTGGGTAGTGCTATCAGTTTATTGTATCCTTGTAATTTTTGGGTTATATAATTGGTATTTGGTTCTTTGATATCTGTAGCTCTGGGGTTATGGTTTAGAAAGGTTTGGACTTTGTATATGTTTTCTATGTATTTTTGGGCTCTGTAGTTGTATATTTTCTTGTCTTGGTTTAGGCTATCTCGGTATGTATTAACTTGTGGGGGTATGAATAAATGGTCTTTTTGTGTTTTAGGGGTAAATGGTTTTTCGAATATTTTATTCATATTTGCATTCTGGTATCTTGGCTTATTAACTCCTTTGCTTGTACCTGCAGAAGTAGATTGATAAATGTTATGGGTTTTATGGAGTGTCCCAACGTCTCCTTCTAGCTCTGGATTTTTAATGTCTTCCGATCGACATAGCTCTGCACACTGCTGAGTTAGCTGATTTGTAGCTATAGACTTCAGTTTACCTTCATTAGTCTTTAGCTTTTCTATCTCATTACCCATACTGTCCACTTTCATTGAAAGCGTAGTTAGGGTGTTAAGTATTTTTTCTAGAGTATCTTCCTCTACTATTTCAGTCTGTGTAGCTTTGTCTTGATATGTAATCTGCAATAACATTTTTGTTAGTACTGATCACTTCAATTGTAAATGTGAAATTTAATATATTTAAAACTAGTCTTCGAATCTCTTTTGTTGTAACTGAATTTTGTATTTTCTTTGTTAGCCACCAACGTACCTGTGTATTATCTGTTCGTACAATAAATTTGTTATATACAATATATGGCTCAAATGATAATAAACACTTATATAATGAACATAACTCTTTTCTATTTATTTCCCATTTTATTTCTGTCTCGTTGAACGTACCTGAGTAATATCTACAATGATGTTCTATTTTTTCTGCTTCATATCGATATTTAAGTACTCCTCCGTAACTATATTCACTTGCATCTGCTTCTACTATATATATAAATTTTCTATTTTCATCTGGAAATTGCAATTTTGGTAATTCTCTACAAAGTAATTTTATTTTTTGAACTTGTTTTTTATCTTTTTCATCATAATTATATTCTATATCCTTTTTTAATTTTTTCTGCAGTGGTTTTAAGGTTTCTGCTAACTTTGGAATATATTCTCTTACTTGGTTTACTAATCCTAAAAATGATTGTAATTTCTTTTTTGTATCTAATTCTTCTTTCGAATTTATTATTTTTTGTACTATATGTTGTTGCATTTTTACTCCACTTTTATCTATTTGTATTCCTAAAAATTCTATCTGATTTTTCATAATTTCAGCTTTCTTTTTGCTTAGACTTATTCCTGATTTTTCTATTATATCTGTGAACTGTTCTAATAATTTTAAATGTTCTTCTTTGGTTTTTGTATATAGTAATATATCATCTATGTATACTATACAATTAGATAATTGTTTAAAATAATTATCCATAAAATGTTGATATCTACCTGGTGCATTTTTATATCCAAATGGTAACACGTTCCATTCATAAAATCCTTGTGGTACCGTAAATGCGGTTAATTCTTTAGATTCTTCTTCTAGCTTTAGGTGGTAAAATCCTGCTTTACAATCAAATTTGCTAAAATAATTATATCCTTGGATTTGTCTTATTTTTAATATCTTATTTGGTATCGGATAATTATATGTCATAGTTTTTGCATTTAAATTTCTATAGTCAATAACCATCCTACTTTTTCCTCTTTTTTGTTCACTATGTTTATTTACTATAAATGCTGGACTATTATGTTTACTATTACTTTTTTGTATATATTGTTTTTCTAATAATTCATCTATGTGCATTTTAAATTCTTTTAAATCATCAAAATTATATGTTAATGGTTTTTGTGTTATTATGCTATTTTTATCTATTAATTCAATTTTTATAGTAGTTTTGTGTTTTTCCCATCCTTTTAATGGATCTTCACTATATAATTGTTCTAATTTTTTCTGGATTATTTCTATTTTATTAATTGAAAATATAGTTATTTCTGTTTTATTTATCGAAAATACTACTAGGTCTACTGTATCTTCAGTATTGTTTATATTTTCTAACTTTTGTGTAATTTTTTCACTTCCTTTTATCCAATCAGTTTTCTTTCTTATTTTATTATTAACTCTTTTTGCTCTTACTTTTTGTTTGCATGGTGTTGTAAACCACCAGTCTGTTTTAGTTATTATATGTGGGTATAATTTATCTAAAAATGGCATTCCTAAAAGTATATCTTTTGATGTTAATTCATAGTTATAAATTTCTTCTATTGTTAATATCTTATCCCATACTTGTATTTTTACATTCCTAGCTTTATAAGTAATTAAGCTTCCTTCATTATTAAATCCTTTAACTATTATTGGTGTTTTTAGTTTATCCCATTTGCTTTCTGGTAAGCAATTATATCTACATAAATTAGCTTCTGCTCCTGTATCTATCATAGGCGTATAATATCTACTGTAATATCCTTCTACTAGATATTTTGCTATATAATTTTCTTCTTGTCCTGTGTTCAAAAGTATTAAATATTCTTTTTCATTTATTTTTCCTGTTATGTAATATTGGTTTAAATTACTTATTGAGTTTGTTTCATAACTTGTTCTTTTTGATGAGCTTGATGACTCTGGCTTTTCATTAGCTATTCTTTTCGTTGTACTTATTCTATCATTTACTATTTCTAAATTTTCTTCTGTATCTATGTCTCTATAGGTATAATCATTATAATCTATTGTTTTTACTATTTGTTCAAATGGGCTTTCTATTTGTATTTTGTTAATCTTATTTTTTCCTGTTATTTTATGTTTTGTTGTTAATACATATAGATTTTTACATCTCGCTGTAAATATTTTACTTCCTGGGGTTAACTCTATTCCTGATATTTTCCAATATAATACTAGTGATTTATCTATATTCCTATCTGTTACTGCTACTGAATAATTTGCACTTATTATAAATTTAAATTTTTGGTATATTAGATTTCCTTTTACGGCAGTTATTATGCTTTTTTCTATAGGTTTTATAATTCTATCGTCTGCTAAATATAATTCTATTGGTGTATCTATTCCTTCTCTAAAACATGCTTTTATTAATATCTCTGTACCTCCAAGGTGTACATATTTTATTGGATCTCCTTTACTTTTTATATCATTTATTTCTTTATTAATTATTCTTTTTGTTACCAGTGGTATACTAGCTTTTCCTTTTGCGTATCTGCAGTCTACTACATGTTCTTTTTGACACACTACATAATATTCATCTTTTTTCCTAGTAAAAATATTTTTTATCGTTGGTATTTTAAATATTTTTTCTACACTTAAATCCAATTCTTTTCCTTTTATTTCATCAAATATATTACTGTCAAATATTATTTTTTGTTCCGTTCCTTCATCATTTAAATATTCTTCCTTTGTTATTATTTTTATATCTTCTTCAGTCATTTAATTACAATCCGTATTCCAACCATACGACTCATACCACCTAAGTCGTACCCACTCCAGTGACCAAATCCATCCCACCAATCAACACTGGTCAATATACGATAGGTCTATACCATCCATACCCTAACATACGACTCGTACCACTGAGTCGTATTGGGTCCGGAGAAAGAAATTCTACAAAACTTTCTAAGGTCCAGAAACTAGGGTGTTTCACCAACCTCCACCCTCCACTGCCTACCAACTTTTTTAAAAATTAAATTAAATTTTTTTAATTGCTCCCTCTACCCCCTACCCTACTAGCCCTTCCTCTCCCTCCCCCTTTCCCCTTCCCCCAAACCACACATACAAATAAAAAATTAAACTTTTTAAATTTATTTTTTTAAAAAATTCAATTTTTTTCGTACCTCGCCCGTACACCCTACCTCGACCTTTCCCTCCCGCCCCAAAAAAATTATTATTTTAATTTTTAAAAAAAAAACTCAAAAATTTTCTTACCTTGCTACCACCTATTCTAACCCCCCTCCTCCGTCCCAAAAGAAAAGGATTTAATTTTTTAATTTATTTTTTAAAAAAGTTTCAAAATTTTTTCTTACTCCGGCTTTCTTACCCTATTCTTTCTTATTTTTTTTATTAAATATATATACACAAACACTTTTAGAAAATATTTTTCTACTTGCATAACAAATACAAGAATATAAGTGAGAAACAACTTATTTTTCTAGAAAAATGTTTTCCTCCTCCATATTGAACACCCTAAAAAAAGTATTTTTGAGGTCAAAAATTATTTTTATAAAAACTATTTTTGACACTTTAGCTAAACACTCAAATGTATTTTTTGAAAAATATATTTTCCTTCCCCAACCAAACGCTAGAAAATATTTTTCCAAAATCAACCAAACATAAAAAATAAGTAAGAAACCAACTTTTTTTCCATGAAACATTTTCTAGAGAAATATTTTTCATGGAAAACATTTACCTTTCTACCAAACACACCCTTACGTAAAAATCTAAGATAAAACTAAATATGATGGACCCTTGTCCTTCTCTTCTTTTTTAAATTTCATGCATAATTGAAGTAGTACATTGTAACTTATTTTATGGAAAAGTTAAATCACTCCTAAATACACTTGTAAATATAATGATGGTAATTTATTTGGTCTATGGATTAATTAAATAGTTCGTAAAGAATAGAAAGTTTTATCGTGGATTATGAATATTATTTGTAGATAAAAACAGATATCGCTTTTCAAAAGGTCTTCATATTTTTAATTGATCTAACTTATTATTAAAAATATATTATTTGTCAATCCCCTTTTTCGCCGAAGGGCCAAGAATCTTTCCAATTAAAGTGATGATTTTGAATAGAAATTATTTTTATTATTTTTCAGAGTCGCCACTTGGAATTGAGTTATGTGTTCTAAGTCTCCTTTTTGAGTCCCTAATCAAAAAAGAAATGACTCTTTACTGGTCTGTGAAAATAGAAGACTGGGTAAGGAATTCTGTTGACTGAAGAGAGGTGTGAGGCACTCCTCGAGTCCCATGGTTCTAGAACGGTCATTTTTATTGGCTTATCTCGACTTAAACTATTTTGATAAATTATGTTAGGGCCTAGATTCGCTCATACCTCTTGTATTAAGCGGTGAAAGTTAATTAATTTTTAGGACGATCTTTGTCGATGTGCAATATTGCATCCTCGAATTATTTTTAAACGTCTCAAAAATATGCGTACACCACATTCTTAATCGAGATAAAGTTTAGTCATTTTTGTATTTGCCTAATGTTTAAACGTTTGTCTATCATTAAAAGCATTGGTTAGTTTATTATAAATCCGTAATAATTTTATCTATCTATTTTTTGCTCACATTTTTATCTCACCTAATTTCTTCTAGTTAATCAGTACAATAAAACTACAATAAGAGAATCTATTAAATAACAAGGTTTAATCATTTTACGATCTAACTCACCGAGAACGAGAAAACAATCAAATGTTTTACATTCGATAATTTATATAAAATTAAATAAATAGTATATAAACCCACCGGAGGAAAACAAGATTTATATTATCCAAAATTACATGTTGCCTTAATTTTAAATGAATATTTTTTGAGGTTTAATTCATAAGAATCAAAAAAAAATCTAAAACAACAACTAAAAACACTCAGTTAACTATGAATGATAACACTTTTTTTTGATCAAAACATTCCAATATTTTATAAATATTTATAGAGTTAACCACAAAGATAGAATTTTATCGGGTATGAAATCATTCCAGACAAATCTGTGAAAAAATTAACACACAATATATAAAAAAATGATGAAACTCAGTCCGCCAATGGTAGAAAGTTGAAGCGACAACAAATATCAACATTGGGGTTGCGTTAGGGAGGGGAGAATGAAACAACGACGATGGTCGACGGGGCATGACAGATTTTCCAGAGGCTTTTCGCCATTTTTTCTGCGATGAGTGGCCGGTTTTGGTTTTCTACGGTGGTAATTTGATCGTATTTTTGTGTTTTGAGTTGTGGGACTAGTGGTCGCTAGTTCTTCCCAAAAATGGGTCCCGAAACCGAAGCTATAGTGATTTTGTGACTGGTTATGGTTTATTTACCGATGGAGATGGCATTTTTCGGTGAAGTTTTGCTGGAAAAATCTCAACCCCAGTTTCTGTGAAACAATCCTCCCCTATTTCTCTTTCTTTCCCTTTTTCGATCACTCTCTATTCCCCTCTCCGATCTCTTTCTATTTTTCCCTCTGTCTCTTTCCATCTCTCTCGTCATTTCTCTCCCTCATGTTTTCATGCACTCCTCCTAAAATCACTCCTCTTATGTATGTTGTGTGTGTGAATTATTCTATTTAAATCAGTGAGTATGTGTGTATTATTGTTTGTGGGAAAAACCCATACGAAGCCCCTTAAGTACACGCCTTTTTTCACTTAGGCACCTCAAATGGACATTGTTTTATTTTGGTACCTCAAGTAGGTATAAAGTATGTCATTTTGACACTTTTTGCTGAGTTGACAAGGTGCGTGCGACACACACACTGAAGGCGCATTTGAGTGACATTTTTGTAATTTTTCAGTGGCATTTTTGTAATTTTTATTTTTCTTCTCTTTCCTTCTTCTTCTTTCTCCAATCCATTAACTTACCACTATTTTTTTCTTTAACACATCCTTATGTTAAAATGGTTAAATCAAGAATCTTACTTCTTTTATGAAAGAAGAAATAAAAAACAAGGATGATTAAATCAAGAAATAAGAATGCTTAATTATAAGAAATAAGAATGCTTAAGAAATAAACCTAAATCAGTGAAAAAATTGAATTCAAACAAAAATAATAAAAAAAATTAAAATCAAAGCATAAAAACCAAGAAAAATCAATGAAGGAAAATTGAAAATCAAAGTAAAATTGATGAAAGAAATTAAAAAATAAAGCTAAATCCGTGAAGAAAAATTAAAACTAAATAAAATCAATTTAAAAAATTAAAAATTGACTGGTTGGGTGGGTAGGGTGGCGGGTGGGTAGGTGGGTGGGGTGGGAGGGGTAGCGGGATGGGTGGACTGGTGGGGTGGGGTGGGGTGGGGGTGGGTGGGTGGACTGATGAGGTAGGTGGGGTGGGGGTGGGGGTGGGGGTGGGGGTGGGTGGGGTGTTTGAAGAAGAAGGTTGGTGGGGTAGGTAGGTTAGAGGGAGGGGGTATTTTTTATTTAAATTAATTATTTATAAATTATTTGAATATTTTTTATTTAAAATTAATTATTGGGGAAAGGGGTGATTATTGATTTTTTTTGAAAAAAAATTAATTAATGATTTAAAAATTATTTTTTAGAAAAATGACACGTGTCGACATATTATTTGTCAATTTCCCCATCATCAGGCGTGTGTAATACACGCACACAATATAAATTTGCTGAATCAGCAAAAGGTGCCAAAGTGGTACACTTGAAGGTCGTTTGAGGTGCCAAAATGAAACAATGTCCACTTAAGATGCCTAAGTGAAAGATGGTGCATACTTAAGGGACCTGCGTATGTATTCTGCCTTGTTTGTGTGCAGCGTTTCATGTGTGTAGTATATGTTGCTGTGTGTGCCTCTGTGTGTGTGGAAGGGGAGTGTGAGTATGTGTATTATTGTTAGTGAGTTTCACTGAAGGAAAAAAAATAATAGTTGAGGGGCTGTCTCTATTTTTCCGTATGTGAGAGTGGTGAGTGATAAAAATAGAAGAGTGAGTGTGTATAGAGAATTGTGTCAATATACGTGTGTGTTCAGTCTATGAATTTTCCCTACTTTTAAAAGTTGGACATCTTAAGCAACATAAAAAATCAAACTTTAAATTCATAGTAACGAAAATATCATTCATAACAAAAACAAAATCTCCTATCAACCATTCATACTAAATGATGCATGAAATTGTTTAAACGATTTCATTCATATCTTTGTTCACAATAAAACTTATAAAGATATGAGTACATGATAAACAAGAACCTGTGGATAAATTAAATCAACTATTGAAGCCAGAAAGTCAACATAAAAAAACTCAAGCGAAATCCAAACTTGAACTCAAGTTATCGCTCTTTTTCTTTTTCTTCTACTGCTTTTCTTTATTTTCTTCTCTGAAGTTTTTTTTGGTTCTCTGTTTGGTTTTTTCTATATCCCGTATATTTTGTTGTTATGGGTTTTATGTGTAAAAATGGATGTATAATTGTGGATAATGAGATGAGGTTGAGGAAAGTGGGGGTGTCAGATAGGGTGGGGAAATTGAGGTAGTTTAGGATAATATTTTTTTAAAATTTAAAATATATATAATAAATAATAGTAATAATAATAAAAGAATATTTACTATTTAATTTTCATATTTAATTAAAATATAATGAAATTTTATAAATATCCTAAAATAATATAATTAAAAGAGTACGAAAACCACTAACTTATTTATTAAAATTAAAACAGAAGCATATTATTTCTTTTGAATTTTTATTTCAAATTATTTTAAAATAAAAATGAAAATATCCCAAAGTGTGACTTTATTTATTTATTTATTTCCAGACAAAACTTATTAAAAATGAAATAAGAGCTAAAATAAATATTAAAAAAAATATAAATATTTAATGCCAAAAAACAGGTAAAAACTTGGGGATGGTCAAAATCACGTAGACACGTTTTGCCCCTCTTTGTTTCAAATCTCAAAGAATTTTCATACAGAGAAGTAGACAAAGAAATGAGTTTTGACCCTCTGATTATTTGAAAGGTGAGGATTAAATAAAAAAAGATGTGACCGAGCCCTGATTTTGGACCGCCTACCTATACCGGGTTATAAGAGAATTGGGTCACATGTAGTTCAAAGAAGTAAAATGGTGAGACAATGAGTTAGATATCGAGTCAGGTTTCGTCGAGTCTCCGGTTCACGACTTCTGTTTTTTACATCCAAATAAATAACAAAATCTAAAATAAAGATAAAAGTGAGATAGTCGTTATTTTGAGTTGAACTTGAAACACGAAATGTTCCTCCATGTTGGCTCTTGGCATTGGAGAGGAACTTGACAATTGACTTATTCTTCTGACTCGAACTTGAAAATCTTCACTCTATTCTTCAAGCGGGCTCTTGATTTGCAATTTCTTTACTCTATTCTTCAGGCGGGCTCCTGATTTGTAATTTCTTCACCCTATTCTCCAGGCGGACTCCTGACTTGCAAATTCTTCACCTTATTCTTCAAGCGGGCTCCTGACTTGCATTTTCTTTACCCTATTCCTCAGATGGGCTCTTAACTTGCAATTTCTTCACCCTATTCTTCAGGAAGACTTCCTAACTTTCAAAACTAAAAGTAATTCCCGTTCTCCAAATGTGTTCCTGAACTCAAAGTAAACAGTGAACTAGAAAAAATAAAATCTCATTATCCAGGAGGGTCCTAAGCTGAAAGTAAATTCCCATTTTTCAAGAGAGTCCTGAGTTGAAATAAATTTCCATTTTCTAGAAGGGTCTTTAGCTGAAATAAATTTTCATTTTTCAGGAGGGTCCTGAGCATTAAGTAAATTTACATTATCCAGGATAGTTCTGAGCTGAAATAAATTTCCATTTTATTAAAGGGTCTTGAATTGAAAGTAAATTTCCATCATCAAGGAGGGTCCTAACTAGAAAAGTGAAGTCCCATTATCCAGGAGGGTCCTGAGCATAAAATAAATTCCAATTATCCATAAGGGTCCTGAGCTGAAAGTAAATTCTCATGTTCTAGGAGGGTCCTGAGCTGAAATAAATTCCTATTTTCCAGGAAGATCCTGAGCATAAAGTAAATTTTCATTATCCAGGAGGGTCCTGAGCTGAAATAAATTCTCATTTTCCAGGAGGTCCTGAGCTAAAAGTAAAGTTTCATTATCCAAGCGGGTCTTGAGCAGAAAAGTAAAGTCCCATTATCCAGGAGGATCCTAAGCATAAAATAAATTCTCATTATCCAGGAGGGTCCTGAGCAGAAAGTAAATTCCCATTATCCATGAGGGTACTGAGCAGAAAATAAAATCCCATTAAACATGAACAAATTTTTTACCCTAGTTTGTACTAGAATAAATTTACGAGTGTGACCAGATCATAACTTTTTGAAAAGTAACGTAAGAAGGGCGAATCAAGGCCCTGATAAAGAAATGCATCTCTTTAGAGTAAAATTAATGACCAAAATTAGGAAGTGTGTCTCCTAAGAGTTAACGTGGAGGACTCTAACTAGAAAGTGTGTCTTCTATAAGTCAAGGCTCAAATTAGAATATGTTCGTTTGAAAATAAAACTTGAATTACCTAGATAAGGAAGTGTGCCTCCTAGGGGTTATATGAAATGACCCAACTAGAAAGTGTGTCTTCTATGAGTGAAGGTTCAAGTTAGGAAGTATGTCACCTAATATATGAAAACTTAAATCACCTAGACAAGGAAGTGCGTATCCTAGGGATTACATGAAATGACTTGACTAGAAAGTGCGTCTTCTAAGAGTAAAGGTTCAGGTTTGGAAGTGTATCACCTAACATATGAAAACTTAAATAACCCAGACAAGAAAGTACATCTCACAGGGGTTAGATGGAATGACTCAACTAGAAAGTGCATCTTCTAGAAGTAAAAGTTCAAGTTAGGAAGCGTGTCATCAAACAAATGAAACTTAAATCACACAAATAAGAAAGTGCGTATCCTAGGGGTTAAATAAAGTGAATCAACCAGAAAGTGCATCTTCTAGGAGTGAAGGTTCAAATTAGTAAGTACGACACCTAACAAATAAAACTTGAATTATCCAGAGTAAGAAGTGAGTCTTCTAGGGATTAAAAGAAAGAACTCGTCTAGAAAGTCCATTTTCTAGGAGTGAAAGTTCAAGTTAGGAAATGCGTCACCTAACAAATAAAACTTAATTACCCAAATAAGAAAGTGCGTCTCCTGGGGGTTAAATGGAAGGATTCGAGCAGAAATTGTGTCTTTTAGGAGTGAAAATTCAAGTTAGGAAGTGCGACACCTAACAAATGAAAACTGAATTATGCAGATTAGGAAGTGCATCTTATATGGGTATAGGATGATGAGTTTTTACCATTATTATGACTACCAAATCTGTGTAATAATATTTCCTCCTGCATTTACAAAAGTGAGGAATTAGAGATTTTAATATTTAGACTTTGAAGCCTTTGATTTGAAGGTAACACATATTTCCGTCTCATACCAAGAAATTTATGAATTTAAAAACATGGTAGTTGGTTTGTGGCTTTAGCTTTTGGATGCAATCTCTCTTGCACTTATCACATTAACTTGCTTCAAATTGTTGATCTGTCATTGACTTGCTTCACCATTGATCCAAACTTAGACTATTAAGAGTGACTCCAAAGCAAAAACAATATCTTTGTCCCACTGTATCTCCATACTAAACTTTGTAATATCATAAATTCATAACTGTCAGCTAATGAAAATTCTTTGTATACTTTGCTTTACTTTGGATTATGTCATCTTTATGTATGGGCCTTTTGACTTACCTTGTGTAATTGAAGGAGTTAGTAGAAAGTTTTGAAATACTTTCTTGCTATTTTTGACATGGACTTGACTAAAAAATATGAGAAAAATGATGATAATGATTTTTCATTTACCAATAAAGACACGAAAATAAAAGATAAAAATATACAAAGAAAAGAAAAAGACAATAGACATCCCATTTTTAGAAAATGACAAAAGAAAAATTTATTTAGGTGTGGTAGCCAATTCCAGTGATTATGACATGTATTTTGAGTTAAACAATATGATCTTTCCATCTCAACTATTTATTGACTTTTTTCAACTTATTGAATTTGAAGCCTAGTTGATCTTGAACTTGTTGCCTCTGTATCATAGACCTCATTCGGCTAGTGGCACCCTAAAGGATTTTTCCCAGTAAGCCTCTCTCATTTTTATTTTCTCTCAGCTCATAGTCATCTTATGGTGTTCATGAGGATTTTTCACCAATAAGACTCTCATTTTTATTTGTATTACAACTCATTATTGTCTTATGGTACCCGAGAGGGTTTTCACCAATAAAGCTCTCTTATTTTTATTTTTTTTTATTTTTTTTACAACTCACTGCCACCTTATGGTGCTCAGAAAGATCTTCACCAATAAGAATCTCTCATTTTTGTCATATTTCTTAATGCTTATGAAGGAAAGTGGTATCCAAAATATGAAACATCATATGCCCATAACATGCTTAGACTTGACATTCTCAAAAATTGATCTGAAGGTCTTTCTTTGGTTGTAACTTGGATTTTGGATAGGGTTAGAAAGAAAGTGCGACATGAGGCTCAAAGTTAAATAACATAGGGTGAGACTTACAACTTTTGGAATTGACTCATAAAGAAAATAACTTTTGCCCAATTTTGTTTCATACTGGGTAACTTGAATTTTTACTTGGTTGGACTGAACCCCAAAGTAGGACTGCCAACGTATCATGTCGTGGCAAGAATCAGGTCAAACGTAGTCAGACATTTTTTTATTTTGATTTTTTCTTGAATCTAATTTTGGCTCTTTTTCTTTTTCTTTTTCTTTGATTTCTCTCTTTTTGAGGCTTTTTTAAACTCTATTTCTTTTTTCTTGACACTCTTTTAAACTCTATTTTTCTTGGATGTTTTTTTAAAATTTTCATACTCTATTTTAATTTCAAAAGAGGAGTACGAAAGAAAATAAAAATACATCTCAAAAGGGGTAACAAAGGATGACATAATATTGGATAGCAGAATAAATGCCTTTGTCATATCAATCCTTAAAAATGCGAGTCCATAACATGCAATCTGATACAAGCATGAAGAGCACCAAGAGTGTAAGGTCTTGTAGAAGGTTCAAGTTTCAGATTTTTCAAGTAAAGAAAGAAAGAGGGTTCCCACAGTCAAGAGGTGCCTCTCCTCAAGGGCACTAAGGACTTTTTACACAACAAAATAACACTCAAGAGGAGAATTTCTTAAAGCCCTCATTAAGGGCATTTTAGTCATTGTATTGTAATAAGTATAAATAGATATTTTAGCTTTTTTTTTTCATTAGACTTTGATGAAATTATTGAGAGATACTCTTTTATAGCTATTGTTCAATCCTTAAGAGGTGAACCCAAAATTAGGTACAACATTAGTGTGAATTTCACCTTTGTTGACTCTTTGGCAAGAAAGGTTGGTGCTTGGGGAAGTTGACTCCCTTTGTGTCTACCTAAGGGTGAGGTGTTGTCTTCATTGGTGGTGTGTGTCTAGGTGTTCAATATACACCTTAGTGCTATCTATTGTTGAAGATCTATGTCTCATTACTATCCCTTTATGTTTGTTTCTTCTTTGACTATAAGTCCTTGAATCCGAATTGTGTGTTTTGTTTGAATTTCAAGCGTGTCTTCTACTTCATCTCCATTTCTTTTTAGTTGTTGTTTTCGGATTCTTGGTGTTTGTTCAAGTTTAGGTTTGTTCTTTTACCATTTGGTTTCAAGAGCCTTGTTTAGGGTTGTTCCTCCAACCCTAAGTCTTGGTTTTAGTGTCTTTATCAAGAAAATCCCCACAAAAAGAGTCAAAATCCAAAGAAAAATCACAAAAAATGATGTCTAGTAGTGTCTTGTTGTAGATCTGAAACTTAAATCCTACATCTACATATTTTTATTTTGTTTTGAAAGTTTCTTGTGCTAGATCCTTGCTCTCTTGCACCTAGGGAGTCTAGATCTACTCTTGAAACAAGATTTGGACGATTTTGAGCTAAAACCTCCATGGATATGGCATTTTGAAGCTTCTAAGCTCTAGATCCGTGTTGTTTTTGCATTGGGGACGTTGGTTGTTGCTGATTCTTTGATATTTGAGCTCACCTTGACCTAACGAACCAAGATCTATTAAAAAATTGAAGGTTAGGGTTCAATTGAGTAAAGGTCAAACATTGGTCAACCCTTGAATATTCATCTTGTTCTTCTATATTCATCCCATCTTGTTGAAGAAGAATATTCAAGGAGGGTATTTGATCCAAAAAGGGGGAGGAGATAAGGTGTACTTGGTGTTTGTAAAGGAATATTCCTTGGTATATTCATATTCATCCCAAAAGAAAAAAGAGACAAAGAAATAATCAACGTACAAAGTCAAGTACAATCCAAGTACAAAAAGGGGGGGGGACCATTGTTTTTGAATTCAAATTGGAGCTTGAAAAGGGCTCCAAAACTTGTTATTGCACCCTCAAATCAACATCCTTCTTCCCCAAGAGTGTGTTAGGCCAAGAGTTGGTAATTTTGGGATTGAAAATTTTGAAAATTAACGTCCAATCCAATTGTGCCACGTCATTAAGTGTAAACGGCCAAATCAAGTTCTAAGTTGATTTTCCTAGTTTCTAATTTTTGATTCTAGTTTCTTGCAAGTTAATTCTATCACTAATTAGAAAGCTAGTAAGTTCCTACTAGGTTGGTAATTAGTCTAGAGTTTGTTTATTTCGTGTCTTCGATTTTTGTATACTTTTCTCATTTTTAAGTCATAGTAACTTATTGTTTCAAGTCCTAACATCATTTTTATTTGAGTCATATCAAACAAAAATTGATTCTGAGCCAAAGTAGATTCACCATTCATTCACTTGCCAAGTATTGCCAAGTTTTCAATATTTGTGAGACCAAGTGTGAGGTAAGAATCGAGTGTGAGAGCGGTGACGTTTATTGAACTAAATTGTTTGTTCATTTTGTAGGTTTTTGCTTATTTGATAGGTACATTGAGCATGGAACCCGAGGGTTCAAGTGCTTCTTCACTTGGAAATGATGTATTGGGAGTCTTGTTGGCTCGGTTTGATGCCTTATCCCGTGACTTGAAGGGTGAATTGGGAACTATGATAGGAGATTTGGATTTAATGAAGGGTTACGTGGGATTAATGAAGGGTGACATGATTAGAATGAAGGAGGGAGTTGATAGACTATGCCCACCAAAGCCGCCACAAAATCAAAACCAAAGTCCCCTAATCCAAGAACCAAGTAGACCTCTATACCCTCCATTGAACCAAGTACAACAAGATGGGATTGGTATTCAAATGCCACCTCAAAATCTGAGCTACTAAGTCCCAAAATCACTTGACCAAAGGCCTTACCCTTCATAAGTCCAAACACCTCAAGTCCAAAGACCCTACACTTCACAAAATCCAATACCTCCTCTCCACAAGTTAGAATCCAAAGAGAATATGGTCAATTCTTAAGATGGAGAGAAATTTGGCGGTGATATACAAAGGAATGTGAATAAAATAGGGAAAGGGAAATGGAAACCGTGGGTAGTGAAGTTGGAAGAGGAAAGAAATGCTTGATTGTGGATCTTGTCCACAAAGAATCCTTGTTATTCACTAACCCAAAAGCTAGTATTTTGCCTAGCTTCGATTTTTCTTATGTGAAGGTACAAGATGATATGCTATCCAAGAAGGATCCAAAAGGATTTTCACACGAAAACATGGGACATGAGCTAGCAGCACCCTTGATCGAGAGCTCTAAAAAAGTGGACTGTCTAAGCCTAAACCGAGGTAACATCATTATTCCCTACATTTCCTTGAACTTAAAATGTTGTGATTTAGTGTTTTGTGAAGTGATTTCGGGTTTACAAGTGCATGCTTCTTATCTTAGTAGCTCTCTTAATGTGTACAATAATCAATGTGTTCCTAAGTATAGTCCACTACTTGAACATGTGAATTATGGGATTGAAAATTTTCAAGTTAGTGTTGATGATTGTAGCATTGATCTTGGTAAAGGTTATGATCCTACGAACTTGTGTGATAAAGGAAATGATTTTAATCTTGTTCATAGTGGCCATGTGTGTGACAAAATTGTGTGTAATGTCTTGGGAGATTATTAATTGGATCTTCTAGTAAAAGGGAAGAGTAGCTTCATCCTAGACCCTTGCTTACTACTTTTCTTTGACCCCGGGATACCCTTGAGATGTGAGAGGTGTAGTTTTGGTTCATACTCATTACCTTTTGATGTTAATGCCATTCACTTCTTTTGTATCCTTTATGCCAATCTTTTCATGTCTAATACCAAGGATACGTGGATGTATGTTAAGTGTGAACCACCTCGGAGTGATGATATAGTTGTGGCACTAATGCTAACCCTCCTTCCAAGAGGATTATTTGCTTGTTTTATTCTCTCTTTGGTTTTGCAAGATGTGAATTTGAGGACAAATTCCTTTTAATTTGGAGAGGATGATACAAGCATGAAAAGCACAAAGAGTACAAGGTCTTGTAGAAGGTTTAAGTTTCGGAGTTTTTAAGTGATGAAAGACCTTTTTGAAGCCTTTTCAAAGCCTTGTCCAAGTGAAGAAAGGAAGAGGGTTCCCACACTCAAGAGGCGCCTCTTATCAAGGGCACTAAGGACTTTTTACACTACAAAATAACACTCAAGAGGAGCCTTTCTTAAAGCCCTCATTAAGGGCATTTTAGTCATTGTGTTGTAATAAGTGTAAATAGATATTTTATCTTCTCTTTTCATTAGAATTTGATGAAATTATTGATACTCTTTTGTATCTTTTGTTCTTCCTCCTTAAGAGGTGAACCCAAAATTAGGTCCAACATTAGTTTGTATTTCACTTTTGTTGATTCTTTGACAAGAAAGGTTGGTGTTTGGGGAAGTTGACTCCCTTTGTGTGTATCTAAGAGTGAGGTGTTGTCTTCATTGGTGGTGTGTGTCTAGGTGTTTAATATACACCTTGGTTCTATATGTTGTTGAAGATCTATGTCTCATTACTATCCCTTTATGTTTGTTTCTTCTTTGAATGTAAGTCCTTGAATCCGTATTGTGTGTTTTGTTTGAATTTCAAGTGTGTCTTCTACTTCATCTCCATTTCTTTTTAGTTGTTGTTTTCGGATTCTTGGTGTTTGTTCAAGTTTAGGTTTGTTCTTGTACCACAATCTGAGAGTGAAACATAAAGATTATGTACATCTTTTTCCAACATTGACCTTGACTGAGCACGTATATCACTACTTCTTATGCATTTGTTAAACACAAAGGTCCAATTACGTTCAGATTCCCCCCATTCAAGGAATACACATTTTTGGAGCTAACTTCTTTTTGCTTCTCCTGACAGTTGAGACTATATATTCTCTGATTGGTCCCATTTAAAATGCTTGAGATGAACTTTCTCATTAAAGACCAAGTCATTCTTTGATTTCCAAAGTAAGTGCCTCAATCTATTGAAGTGAGACTGTAAATCAGTCAACAAACATCACAACAATTTATTTATTTTCTTATATTCTCTTTTTTGCAATTTAATTTCTTGGCTCGATGTTTCAGAATTAGAATGGGTTTAATGAACAGTCTGTGAATTCAGCATGCATATTATATCACTAGAATCATCATAGAAAGAGCTCTTTAAAGAAAAGGAAGTCAATTAAATAATATATATTGAAAAATAAAATAAAAAGGACACACATTTTATCAACAAAAAGATAGAAGGGTTTTAACAGAAATGATAAGAGAATAAGATAAGATAGATCCTGAACTGCAATCCTAAAATAATTCGGGTAGCAGAAAGAAAGCAAAATATACTAACGAAACTCCTTCCTCATGGGGAGCAGAGTGACTTTCAAATTTGAACTTAATATTTTAGCCACTAATTTCCATGTTGGCCTTAATGGAGTCCCCACTATCATTGCTACAACCCTTTTTTTCCTCTTGACCCAAAAGTATCCCAAACTATTCTAAATTTTCTTAGTTGTAGCCTTAAGGACTACTTGACTTGCAACTTTTCCAGATTCGATTCCATTTCAACCATTTGATTATTTCCACAGAGGTTTTACCTACTATTGAAAGAAGGGGATTAAAGTACTCATGCTCTTGTGGTTGGAGGAAGACATCAATCATCTCTATCTCTTTCGTTGATGCAGATTCCTATGGAATGAACTAATTTTACATTTCTTCGTTGTTCGACTCTATGTCCTCTTTGTGGTTCATCTTGCCTTATCTTTTGGACCTCTGTTGTATGAATAATATGTCAGCTTAACCACAACCAACCACCTTAATACTTTTTTGACTTTAGAAATAAGAAATGTGTTAGGATTCCACACTTTCAAAATTTCTCTTTAAGAATATCACCAAACCCGATAAGGATTGCCTACGTATCTCATCATAATGAGAATCAGGTGTGCGTAATTCGTGAAACCGAAGATATGAAGAAACACACTTTTTTCAGGGATGCCACTTATTTAAACCAACTCTATAAAAAATTTTGCAATGACAAACCCCTATATAATTTTAAGCATGAATTTGAAAGAAAATACAACTAAGTATTCTATAAAAATAAAACAATCTTAGAAAAACATGATCATTTTATATATGTTGTACAAAACTTAGCCTCAAGACCTCTTAAGGTTCAGGGCTGTTGAGATTTATATATATTTT
The DNA here is from genome assembly GCF_002878395.1 of Capsicum annuum. Classification (NCBI taxonomy): domain Eukaryota; kingdom Viridiplantae; phylum Streptophyta; class Magnoliopsida; order Solanales; family Solanaceae; genus Capsicum; species Capsicum annuum. Next base: position 181,565,056 of record NC_061114.1, read on the forward strand.
TTATTTTGTAAAAACTTAGCCTCATGATCCTTAAAGATTTAGGGCTATATATATATATAAAATTGAACTTGAGGATAAGAAAAATAATTATGAAAATAATAATATTTTCAAAATATTCCCCAATTAATTTTTGAATAATTTTACAAAAGCCAGGGTCGTACCCCGGAAAGGGTTTACTACGTATCCTGCTGAATAGTGAGAATTAAAACCTCATAGTTCATGAAGACCATAAACTTAATTTTTTTCATTTCCAAAAAAATTATTTTTTTAGGAAACAGTTATTAAATTTTGAGGACAAGATTCTCTCTTGTGTTTCACCAAGTTGTCTAAAACCAGTCAAAAATAAAATGAGCCTTCCAAATAAATGTCAAAGAGCACATAGGATGAAAATGTTGGTCATTATAAAGAGGGACACCTGTCCTAGATGGATCCGACCCCTGTTCCGAGTCCCACTAAGTCAAATGCATGTGATGTAGATAAAGCGGAGCCTAATAGGGATAACCATGTCCGAGTTTCAGTTCTACTAGGTTTATCCTAATAGGTATAGGTGTCTAGATTAGCTTACTCGAGTGGACACTCTAGTCGGGGAGGGACAACTTGGTTGGAAGCAACGCTATTCCGCCTTCGTTGTTGATCCAAATCCTGCCTAACATGTGTGACTAATAATCCTTCACCAGGTGTCTTGAAACTCCGGCTATCTAAAAAAGAAGGTAGGATGCATGCTCTGTATTTCTTCCATTCTATTTTTAGAGACTCAGAGGGGGTGCACAAGAGAAGATAGTTTATAATACAATTCAACAATATCAAAGCGATAAATGAGCAACAAGTATCACATTAGGCCAACAAACGCAATATCAAAAATAATTAAAGCAATTAAAAGTCAGTATCAAAAGCTCAAATTCTGATTAGTCTCCCACAGAGTCGCCAAAGATGTCATACCTCTTTTTCGCCGAAGGGGCAAGAATTTTTCCAATTAAAGTGATGATTTTGAGTAGGAATTATTTTTATCATTTTTCATAGTTGCCACTTGGAATTGAGTTATGGTATTCCAAGTCACCTTATTGAATCCCTAAGAAAAAAAATGATTCTTTATTGATTTGCATAAATAGAAGACCAGGTAAGAAATTCTGTTGACCGAAGGGAAGGTGTGAGGCACCCCTCGAGTTCCGTGGTTCTAGCACAGTCTCTTTTATTGGATTATCTCGACTTAAACTCTTTTGATAAATTATGTTAGGGCTTAGATTCACTCACTTTTAATATCTAAAATCTGCCTATACCTCTTGTATTAAGCGGTGAAAGTTAATTAATTTTTAAGACAATCTTTGTCGATGTGCAATATTGCATCCTCAAATTATTTTTAAACGTCTCAAGAAGATACGTACGCCATATTCTTATTTGAGACAAAGTTTAGTCATTTTTGTATTTGCCTAACGTTTAAATAATTGTCTATCATTAAAGGCGTTGGTTAGTCTATTATAAATTCATAACAATTTTATCTATCCATTTTTGCTCACATTTTTATCTCACCTAATTTTTTTATACTTAATTAGTACAATAAAGATACAATAAGAGAGTCTATTAAATAACAGGGTTTAATCATTTTACGATCTAACTCACCGTGAACTAGAAAATAATCAAATGTTTTACATTCAATAATTTAAATAAAATTAAATAAATAGTATATAAACCCATCGGAGAAAAGCAAGAGTTATATTATCCAAAATTATTTGTTGTCTTAATCTTAAATGAATATTTTTTGAGGTTTAATTCATAAGAGCCAAAGAAAATATTGAAAACAGTAACTAAAGACACTCACTTAACTATGCTTGATAACACTTTTATTTAGATCAATAGATGCCAATATTTTATAAATATTTATAGAGTTAACCGCAAAAATAAAATTTTATCGAGTATTAAACCATTCCAGACAGATCTATGCAAAAATTAACACATGACATATAAATAAATGATGAAACTCAGTCCGCTAATGATAGAAAGTCGAAGCGACAACAAATATTTGCATTAGGGTTGCGTCAGGGAGGGAAGAATGAAACATCGGCAGTGGTCGACGTGGATTGATGGATTTTCCAGAGGGTTTAGGCCATTTTTCCGGCGATGAGTGGCCAATTTTAGTTTTTACTGATGAATTTTCGGTGGTATTTTGATTAAATTTTGGAGTTTTGAGTGGTGGAACTAGTGGTCGTTGGTTCTTCCTGAAAATGTGGCCTAGAATTGGAGCTATGGTGATTTTGCGACTGGTTGTGGTTGATTTGCCAATGGAGATGGCGTTTTCCGGCGAAGTTTCATTGGAAAAATCTCAACCCCGATTTCTGTGAGACAATCCTCCCCCGTTTCTCTTTCTTTTCCTTTTTTGATCCTCTATTCTCCTCTCAGATCTCTTTCTGTTTTTCCTTCTATCTTTTTCCGTCTCTTTCGATTTTTCTCTCTATGTTTTTCTCCCTCCCTCTTTTCACTCACTCTTCCTAAAATCCCTTTTGTTCTTTATGTTGTGTGTGTGAATTCTTCTCCTTAAATCAGTGAGTATGTCTATATTATTGTGTATGCAGCCTTCCGCATGTGTAGTGTGTGTTGCTGTATGTGCCTCCATGTGTGTGAAAAAGGAGTGTGAGTATGTGTATTGTTATTGGTGAGTTTCACTAAAAGGAAAAAATAATTGAGGGGCTGTCTCTATTTTTTCGTATGTGAGAGTGGTAAGTGATAAAAATGGAAGAGTAGTTGTGTATAGAGAATTGTGTCAGTGTAAGTGTGTGTTCAGTCTGTGAATTTTCCCTACTGTTAAAAGTTGGACCTCTCAAACAACATAGAAAATAAAATTTCAAATTCATAATAAAGAAACATATCATTCATAAAAAAAACAAAATCTCTTATCAACTATACATTCTAAATGATGCGTGAAACTGTTTAAACGATTTCATTCATATTGTTGTTCACAATAAAACATATAAAGATATGAGCACGTAATAAAAAAGAATCTATGTGATGAATTAAATCAATTATTGATGTCAGAAAGTCGATATTGAAAAACTCAAGCGGAATTCGAACTTGAACTCAGGTTATCGCTCTATTTCTTTCTTTTTCTTTTCTTCTACAACCTTTCTTTATTTTCTTCTCCAAAAGTTTTTTTTGGTTCTCTGTCTGATTTTTTCTATATCACGTATATTTTGTTGTTGTGGGTGTTGTGTGGGAAGATGGATGTGCAGTTGTGGATAACGGGAGGAGGTTGAGGAACGTGGGGGTGTCAGATAGGGTGGGGATGATGAGGTAGTTTAAGATAATATTTCTTTCTTTTTAATTTAAAATATTTAAATAATAATAATAATAATAATAATAATAAAAAGAATATTTACTAATTAATTTTTATATTTAAGAAAAATATAATAAAAGTTTATAAATATCCTAAAATAATATAATTAAAAGAGTACGAAAACTACTAACTTATTCATTAAAATTAAAAGAGAAATATATTTTTTTGGATTATTTTAAAATAAAAATGAAAATACCCCAATATGTGACTTTATTTATTTATTTATTTTCAGACAAAACTTATTGAAAATGAAATAAGAGTTAAAATAAATATTGGACAAAATATAAATACTTAATGCCAAAAAATTGGTTAAAACTTGGGGAGGGTCAAAACCCACGTGTCTACATATTGAACATTAAATTAAACTTTATATTATTTAATAATAAAAATAGTAGCTGATAAAAAATTAGATAGATTCTTAGTTAAACATATATTGTTCTAAAATTATCACTACTTATCCATGCAAGAAATTGCTTGGAGTGTCTGTGGCATTGACCTTCATTGTTTTTTTATTTGTTTTATATATGTAGCAAAAAACAAGTATAGTTGAATTACGAGCAAGACAAATAAAAGAGAAAAAGGACGTATTTGTTATAAAACAAGAAAGAATAAAGAAGAAGAGTAGAAAGGATAGAGAGAATGATTCTTATTTCTTCTCTTGAAGGATGATTTACAATGAAGGAAACCTTTCTATTTATAGGGGGAATTTGCCCTTAGTTTCGCACTAAAAGACAAATACATCAAATCCTGATAGACATCAAATAGATCTTGATAGACATTCACTATGATTGATATATATCATAACACTCCCCTTGAATGTCTAAAAATACGCATATAGGATGCCTCATTAAAAACCTTACAAGAAAAACCCAGTGGGACAAACTCTCATAAGGGAAAAAGAGTACAACGCGTATTAGCTCCCCCTAATAAGAACTTCCTTGAACCTTTGCATTCCGATCTTGTGCACCATCTTCTTAAAAGTTGCAGTTGAAAGAGACTTGGTGAATAAGTTAGCCACATTGTCACTTGAACGAATTTGCTGTACATCAATATCACCATTCTTTTGGAGCTCATGTGTATAGAAGAGCTTTGGTGAAATGTGCTTCGTTCTATCTCCTTTTATGAATTCTCCTTAAGTTGTGCTATGCATACTGCATTATCTTCGTATAAAATCATCGGTACTTTGTCACATTTCAGGCCATATTTTTCTCGAATGAGATGTATTATGGACCTCAACCATACACACTCTCGGCTTGCTTCATGAATAGCTATAATCTCAACGTGATTCGATGAAGTGGCTACGATAGACTGCTTTATTGATCTTCAAGATATGGCAGTACCCCACATATGAATATATATCCTATTTGAGACCGAGCTTTATACAGGTCAGATAAGTACCCAGCATCAGCATAACCAACAAGATCAGAACTGTAATCTTTAGAATAAAATAAGCCCATACCGATAGTCCACTTTAGATACCATAATATGTGTTTGATCCCATTCCTATGTCTCCTAGTAGGAGCAGAACTATACCTTGCTAGCAAATTTACTAAAAAGGCAATATCAGACCTTGTAGTATTTGCAAGATACATTAGTGCACCAATTGCACTAAGATATGGTATTTCAGGACCAAGGAGTTCCTCATTATTTTCTTGAGGTCTTAATGAATCCTTATTCATATCAAGTGATCGAATAACCATCGGAGTACTTAATGGATGTGCTCCATCCACATAGAATCGTTTTAACACCTTTTCTATGTAGGCAAATTGATGGACAAAGATACCGTTTGCCAAATGCTCAATTTGCAAACCAAGGCATAACTTCGTCTTTCCGAGATCTTTCATCTCAAATTCTTTCTTTAGGTAATCAATTGCCTTTTGAAGCTCTATTGGTGTTCCAATAAGGTTTATCTCATCCACATAGACAGTAAGTATAACAAACGCCGATGTTGTTTTCTTTATGAAAACACATGGGTAAATTTCATCATTCGTATAACCTTCTTTAGATAAATATTCACTAATACAGTTATACCACATACGTCCAGATTGCTTCAAACCATACAATGATCTTTGCAATCTAATGAAATATATTTCCCGAAGCTTTAAACTATATGCTTTTGGCATTTTAAATCCTTCAAAAATTTTCATATATATCTTATTATCAAGTGATCCATATAGATAGGCTGTTACCACATCTATTGAATGCATTTCAAGTCTCTCATAGATAGTGAAACTAATAAGATAACGCAATGTTATTGCGTTCATAACTGATGAATATGTCTTATCATAATCGACACCAGGCCGTTGTGAAAATCCTTGTGCAACAAGGCATGCTTTATACCTTTGTATTTCATTTTTCTCATTTTTTTCGCACAAAGACCCATTTATAGCCAATAGGCTTAACACCATTAGGTGTTTGAGTTATAGGTCCAAAAACTTCACGTTTGACAAGTGAATTCAATTCAGATTGAATTTCTTCTTGCCATTTTGGCCAGTCATTTCTTTGTTGACATTCTGTGATAGATCGAGGTTCAAGATCATCACTATCTTGCATGATTTTAGTTGCAATATTATATGCAAAGACATGATCCACTACTATTTCAGATCGATTTAAATTAGTTTCAACATCACTTGAATTTATAGATAGTTCCTCATTTTTTTGAGTCTCAAGCTCATTGAACTCTTTAGGGATATCAACATTGCTAAAATCTTGAGCTTCCATATGAGGATCTTTCGTAGTTTCATCTTGACCATTTGTTTTTTTCTAGAATTTCGATCCTTAGAACCTAATGGTCTGCCATGCTTCAGGCGTGGTTTAGATTCATTAGCTATGACACTAGTGGATGGTCCTTTAGGGACATTAATTCGAATTGGGATATTCTCTGCATAAATATGTGATTTGGTGATCCTTTTTAGATCAGTAAATCTTCCCGACATTTGATTTGCAATTTTCTGCAAATGAATAATCTTTTGTACTCCTTTCTCACAAATAGAAACACGTGGATCAAGATGAGATAGTGATGGGGTTTTTTCACAAAATTTCTCTTTTGATATCACTATCTTCTCCCCCTAATTTTGGAAAAAGTATCTCATTAAACCAACAATCTGCAAATCAAGAAGTGAATATATCTCTCATTAATGGTTCAAGATAGCGAATAATGGAGGGTGATTCAAATCCAACATAAATTCCTAACCTTCTTTGGGGGCCCATCTTGGTGTGGTTTGGTGGTGCTATAGGCACATATACACCGCACCCAAAAATTCTCAAATGTGATATATTAGGCTCTTGACCCAAAGCTAATTGCAACGAAAAATTTTCATGATAATTTATCGGTCTAAGACGACAAGTGTTGCAGCATGCAAAATTGCATGACCCCAAACAGAAGTGGACAACTTAGTTTTCATAAGCAATGGTCTTGCTATCAACTGCAGACGTTTAATTAATGACTCAGCAAGGCCATTTTGAGTGTGAACATGGGGTACAGGATGTTCCACTTTTATCCCAATCGATAAGCAATAGTCATTAAATGCTTGGGATGAAAATTCTGCTGCATTATCAAGGCGAATAAACTTAATTTAATTATCAAAAAATTATGCCCGTAATCGTATTATTTGTGCCAATAATTTTGCAAATACTAAGTTGTGAGATGACAAAAGGCACACATGAGACCATCTAGATAAATCATCTATTAGGACCATAAAGTATCTAAATGATCCACTAGGTGGGTGAATGGGTCCACAAATATCCCCATGTATGCGTTCTAAGAACGCGGGGGATTCAATCCCAACTTTTGTTGGCGATGACCTTACAATTAGTTTGCCTTGATAACAAATATTACATGAAAATTCACCATTCGAAAGAACCTTCAAGTTCTTTAATGGATGCCCATTTGAATTTTCTATAATTCGTCTCATCATTATTGATCCTGGATGTCCTAGACGATCGTGCCAAAGTACGAAAGTATTGGAATCAGTAAAATTTTGGTTTACTGTAGAATGTGCCTCAATTGCACAAATCTTTGTCCAATAACACATGTCTGCCAAGAGACATTCTTGGTGATACCAAGATATTCAAGATTCATCTATCAATTGTCTTGATATGATAACCATTTTCACGGATATCTTTAAAACTCATCAAATTTCTACGAGACTTAGGAGAAAACATGGCATTATTTATGATGAGTTTAGTTTCCTTGGGCAAGATTATAATGGCTTTTCCGAAGCCTTCAATCAAATTAGCACTACCAAAAATTGTAGTAACATTAATCTTGTCCATGTTTAGATGAGAGAAATATTTCTTGTCTTTGAAAATCGTATGTGTAGTGCTATAATCAATCAAACAAATATCTTCTTGAAAATTATCCATTTCTTCAATCAAATAAAATATATATTAAATTTTTGTACAAAGTGAAAGCTTATACTATAAAAAATTATTAATCACACTTTATTAAGCAAAAAAAAATGTCCAATTAATACGTGATTAGCTAAGCTTAGCATTTTATTTTTCAATAGTTGTAAACAGTCAATACGAGCTTCGGTGCTTAGTTAGCTTTTCCAGAAATAATAATTAAAAGAAATACAAGAAGTGAACATGCAGATCTTTTATTAACAACTAAACAATTATTACGTACATTTTGGTCAAATCATGCAACTATTATTATTATATTATAAAACAATATAAAACTTACACTTTTAGTATTCCGAGAAATCCATGCAACCTTTTTTTTTTCATTCTCTCTATTTTCGTTCCCTTTTTTTTTCCGTTTCTGTTTTCGTTCCTTTTTTTTTCAATAAATAATGTCAAATTGAAATTCAATTCAATCAAAAATATAATTGAACTAATCAATACTAATAAAAAACTAATACTCATGTAAACAATTACTTTTACATGATTCTTTGTTCACTAACTTTTATCAATAAAAATAAAAAAAATTAAAAATCATTCATTCTTTCATGTTTACGGAACCATCACCAATCAAGTGATCAATCTTTTCTTGAGGGTGCTCAAAAAAATCCGCTACATCCAAGCATATGATGTCAATATCATTTTCAGAGAGAAAGTTAGCCTCGGATTTTCTCTCTTTCTTCTTTAATGATGCTTGATAAAGATCAACCAAGTGCTTGAGAGCACAACAATCACGTGAATAATGTCCTTTTTCACCACATCAGAAATAAGTAATTGCTTCACGTTTCTCATTTTTTCTCTTTTTGTTTGATGAGTGATTAGCATCCGAAACATGGTTTCTTTCTTGGTCATCATGACCATGACCACGACCACGTCCACGTCCACGACCAGGGCTGCGACCTTTTTCACGCCTAGCATGGTGAGCGTGCACACCATTCACCTTTGGGAATGGTACAGATCCAGTTGGTCGATTCTCGTAATTTTTCATCAACAAATCATTATTTTGTTCATCCACTAGAAGATGAGAACTCAGTTCAGTATACTTCTTGAAACCTTTTTCTCGATATTGCTGTTGTAATAGCACATTCGAGGCATGAAAAGTGGAGAGCATCTTTTCTATCATATCATTATCATTGACCGTCTCTCCACATAGTTTCAATTGAGAAGAAATTCTAAACATGACAGAATTGTACTCATGAACATACTTATAGTCTTGAAATCTTAGATGCATCCACTCATATCATACTTTCGGTTGGATGACCATCTTTAAGTGGTCAAACCTTTCTTTTAGGCTATTCCACAATATGAGTGGATCCTTAGTAGTAAGGTACTCAATTTTTAGTACTTTGTCAAGATGATGACACAAGAAAATCATAGCCTTAGCACGATTTTGACTAGATGCTGTCATTCTTTATGGCGTCTCCAAGACCCATAGCATCTAGGTGGATTTCTGTATCCAACACCCATGAAATATAGTTCTTGCCCGAACATTGAAGGGCAACAAACTCACACTTCGTAAGATTGTTAGCCATAAGGAAAAAGGAAAGAAAAATAATAATACATTAGCCTTAGCCTTCAAATTTGAGACGGTAGAGTCTCGTGCTGATAACGTGTTATAAAATAAATAAGAATAAAGAAGAAGAGTAGAGAGAATAGAGAGAGTGATTCTTATTTGTTCTCTTGAGGGATGATTTGCCCCTAGTTTCACACTAAAAGACAAATACATCAAATCCCGATAGACATCAAATAGATCTTGATAGACATTCACTGTAATTGATAAATATCATAATAGTATTATTATAAATGACATGAAATAAATAGAGAAAAAGATATCACGAGTGAAATAAGATAAATTAAAAAGAGATTTAAAAAAGTTGAACATAAGCTAAATTGAAAACTTCAAAAATCAAAAGAAACGGACAAAAACTTATGTTGTTGTACTATACACAAAAATCTTGCACTACTAATTTTTTATTTTTCAAATATTAGGAGGAAATTCAAAAAATCATCCACAAATGGGTAGTGATGTTTTCAATTGTATACATCCTCTTTAGCAATCGCAACACATGAGTAGCTATTTATGTGCATTTGTTGTAAGACTGTTACAAACATTTTGTAGTCATCCACAGGAGTCCCAAAACGACTTCATTAGTGGTGCAAGCTTTTGAGGTATTTGTGATAATACTACATTATATGCATATCATGAATAGCTGCTCAGATACTATGCATATTCTATTGCGCTTGATGATGGCGTGTCCATCCCTCAACTTTCAACTGAAACACAAAACAAGACTACTCAAAATGTTGTTTTCGAAACTTCTGTGGATAATTTTCAAATACCTTCCTGATTTTTGACAAAACTGATAATGCAAGATATATATTTGTGATACTACAACACAAGTTTTTGTTAGTTTCTTTGATTTTTGATGTTTGTTGTTGTTGGATTTCTTTTTTGTTTTTTAATAATATTCAAAATTTATCACTCTGGGAGGATCTTAATTTGGTGAAGAAGTTAATTAAAGTTAAGTTTTATCTCCTTATATTTATCATCTTTGATCCATGACTTTTGATATTTTTTTTCTTATATTTGTATTCAATTTGTAGTTATTGACATATTATTACCGTATAATAAGTATATAAGTAGTACATAATATATACATAAGTAGCAATAAGGAAAAGGGTCATGTTATACTCACAAAAAGGTTATATTTACCGATTATGATACCTTTTTTTATAATATATATTTGCCTATACCATCCCATTTTAAAACATATTTATTAACTCTCATGTCCCCGTCTTATTATATACGTGGTACCTACGTGATAGTTATGTTGATATATCTTTATTCCAATTAAAATTTCCTCCCAAAATAATTCTATTCTTCTACCCAACAATGACATTTACACAATTAACCTACTCAGATGGATAATCAACTTGAGATATAAAACTCGTAGCCTCTGTACTAGCTACTTCATCTAGCTTCTTCTTCCTGTCCAACCATCAACTATTCAACACATCATCTTCAAAAAAACCAGGTTCATTCACAGCTATCCGTATCTTTACAATCTCCATTCTCATAAACGACCTTTTTACAAACCACAATCATCAAATGTGATCTTCCCTAGTATATCTCACAACCCTTATACTCGTTCTTAACATATCTTTCCAAAAATGTCTTAGGCCTAACACTACTATCTGTTTCTTCCCATCCTAAACCACATGGATTTTCAATTTATCAAAATTAGCACTAAGATAATTCATCAAACTCTAAACCACCAAAAAAGTTGACGTCAATGGAAAGAATCCTGAAGTGATTCAAAGGTCTAGGGTTTTGATCACCCCATCCAACTACTTAACCCGGTCCAATCGAAGATGAGTCAACCAAATTAGTCAGTTGCATGTGGGTGGTATCAGTCAATGGTGCTAAAATATTAAGGTTGAAGTTAGCAATGAAGTCGGCTAGGAGGATATCATTATCGAAGTCTGGGAACTAAAAGAAAGCCTCTTGACGTCGATGATGATATCCTTTTAGACGATGTTGTTGCTGACATCAACCTTGACATTTTGACACCATCGGCTGATACCCACATACGACCGACTAATTTGGTTGACTCATCTTTGACTAGAACAGGTATAGTAGCTGGACCGAGCAATAAAAACCCTAACCATTGAATCACTTCAGGAATCTTTCAGTTGGCGCCTACTTTTTTGATGGTTTGGAGTTTGGTGAATTATTCATAGTGCTTATTTGATAAAGTGGAAATTCAGGTAGATTAGAGCGGGAAGAAATAGACAGCAATGAAGTAAAGCCAGTTTTGTTTGAAGATAATACGTGTCAATGGTTGGACACAGGAAGAGAAGCTAGACGAAGTAGTAGCTAGTACAGAGGCGACAGATTTTAAGTCTCAAGTTGAGCATCCATTTGAGCAAGTTAAAGGTGTAATTGACATTATAGTATTGGGTAAAAGATTAGAATTATAGTAGGAGGAAACTTTAATTGGGATAAATATATCCACGTAATCGCCATATAGGTGTCACATAGATAAGGTAAGGACATTAGAGTTAACATTCTAAGGGTAAATATGTGTTGAAAGTTAAACGGTAAGGACAAATATATCAAAAAAGTGCGATGAAGGGATAAATATAACCCTTTTCTATAAGAGTAGCAATCATTTTATGTGAATTAGTTGTTTGGTCGGGGAAACTAAGTGAATTATCTTGGTAAAAAATTTGGAATTATCAACAAGCATATTGCGGTAGAATGGTAAGTACTCCGTTATCCTTAAACAGAGTTTTCGTATTCGAATTTCCTTAGGTACAAAGTCGCCTTTGTTAAGTAGCGCTTTATCACCCAAATGTGGGACTCACTAATCTGGATTTAGTCACACTCTAATGCAGGTACTGAACACCAAATAAAAATAATTAAAAAATATGTTTTGATCTATGAAGTGTTTGGCTGAAAATATTAGATTAAATTAATGATAAATATTTTCATACAACAATTATGGGATTATCTATCTCATACATATAAGGTGACTTGATGAGGTAGATAAATCTTAGTTATAATTTTGGATTATAATCTTAGGATGTGACCTGATTTTAAACTAAATAAGTAAAAGATAAAGATTGATGACACTTATGATCATAAACATGTACTAATATTGTATTGGTATAAAATTATACCATTAAGGATAAGAAAATTTTTAATTTTCAATAATTTTTTAACATAAAACTATATGAGTTTTACTTGTATTACTCACATCGTCTAAAAAAAAAGATAAAAATAAAAGAAAAAAATAAAAAGAGAGAGGGAGCAAATCATATGTACAATACTACAGATTTTACACAGGTAAACTTAAATCAATCAGCATGAATATATTTTTACTAGAGAACACACAAATATAAATTAAAAATATATTTTTCATACCAAACATAAATTAAAAATAAAATTTATAAGAGCATAAAAGAAAATTATATACTAAAATTTGGAGTCGACCCAAATCTCTTTATACTTCATGATTAATGTTATATATAGCATTTAGACTTGCAAAATACTATCCATAAAGGGAGAAAAATATTATAGCTAAGCCATATGTTGAATCATCAAAAAAATTGAAAAAGAAAAACCTAACGTATCTCATCATTTCAACTAGACAAAGAAAGAACTGTAGATAAAAAATATTGCCTCCTACTTCTCATTTATAGATTTCAAATATGAGAAATTAAATAACATCCCAAGTTTATTTTGATTTGAAAATGAATTATTTTGCTTTTTTAGTTGCATTTTTATTACAATAATCTGATGTCAATTAATCTGGTTGACTCCAAATTTTTAAAATTCATCTTTAGAAAGTTGTTTCACCGATATTTCCGAGGAAAAAAACATGGATATATTTTTAATAAAACACAAAAAAATATAAAACAAAAATTAATTTTCTTATACCAGGCATAAATTTAAAACAAAATTTATAAGAGGATAAAAGAGAATTATATACTAAAATCTGGAGTAGTCTCAAATCCCTTTATACTTCATGATTAATGTTATATATAGCATTCAAACTTGCAAAATACTATCCATAAAGAGATAAAAATATAAAAGCTAAGCCATATATTGAATCAATTCTATTCGATTTTTTTTTTTAAAATATAACACACCTCGTCATTTTAGCTAGACAAAGAAAGAACTATAAATAAAAAATCTTATCTCTTACTTCTCATTTATAGATTTCAAATATGAGAAATTAAATGACATCCCAAATTTATTTTTATTTGAAAATGAATTAATTTGCTTTTTTGATTATATTCCTATTGCAATAATCTGATCTCAAATAATGTGATTGACTCCAAATTTTAGAATTCATCTTTAGATAATTGTTTAACTGATATTTTTTAGGCAAAAACATGAATATATATAAATTAAAATTTCTTTTTTTTGATACCAAATATAAATTAAAAACAAAATTTATAGGAGGATAAAGGATAATTATATACTATAATTTGGAGTCGACTCAAATCTCTTTATACTTCATGATTAATGTTATAACATTCAAACTTGCAAAATACAATCTATAAAGAGAGAAAAATATAAAAGCTAAGCCATTTATTGAATCAATTCTATTCAAAAAAATTGAAAAAGAAAAACATAATGTACCTCGTCATTTCAGCCAGACAGAGAAAGAACTGTAGATAAAAGGTCTTGCCTCTTACTTCTCATTTAAAAATTTCAAATATGACAAATTAAATGACATCCAAATTTATTTTAATTTGAAAATTAATTAATTTTTTAATTATATTTCTATTAAAATAATTTGATATCAATTAATGTGGTTGACTCCAAATTTTAAAATTCATCTTTGAAAAGTTGTTTCGTTGATATTTCCGAGGCACAAACATGAATATATTTTTGATAAAATACATGCAAATATAAATTAAAAATAATTTTTTTCATGCCAAACATAAATCATAGACAAAATTTATAAGAGCATAAAGGAGAATTGTATACTAAAATCTGGAGTTGACTCAAATCGTCCCTTTATTTTTCATGATTGATGTTATATATACCATTCAAACTTATAAAATATTATCCATAAAGAGAGAAAAATATAAAAACTAAGCCATATATTGAATCAATTCTATTTAAAAAATTAAAAAATAAAAACTTAACATACCTCGTCATATTATTCAGACAGTGAAAGAATTGTTGATAAAAAGTTTTGCTTCTTACTTCTCATTTATAGATTTCAAAAATGAGAAATTAGATGATATCCCAAATTTAATTTGATGTGAAAATGAATTAATTTTCTTTTTCTAATATATTTCTATTACAATAATCTGATCTCAATTAGTGTGATTGATTTCAAATTTTAAAATTCATCTTTTAAAAGTTGTTCGTTGATATTTCCTAGGCAAAAAGTGATAACTTAAAAATTATTTAAAGCATTTATACATTCACTTAATTGGAACATACTTTTTTTCGCAATGTCTAAAAATATCTAATCTTGTTTAATTTTAATATGTTGGATTTTTGCCTTTCTCTTTAGTTTATTCTTTCTCCGTCTTTCTTTGACCTTTCCAGTCAGTAATGTACTCTTTCACTTACCTGTAACGTCTAAAATAATATAATTTGAAATAAAAGATTACCTTTATTTATTTTAATTTTTTAATGTGTTTTTGAAAAGTTTATGAATTCAGTAACGAATGTAGGAGTGTTATTTTTTAAAGAAAAAATAAAGAAGCTTGTTCTATCTTCTTTTAATTAAATAAATTACTTTTAAGTAATACAAAAACATCAAAAATGGAGGGGGGCTAGATCAATACCTCTATATTAAAACTTAGTTTTTCTTCATTTTTTGATTTAAAAAATAATTCTTGATAATTGTCAAATAGCTTAGTGAAAAAAATGAGTTATTTGTATCTATGAAATGAATGAAATACAATGCAAAGATTATCAAAGGAAATTTTCTTGATTGTCTTAGGACGGACTATTACATTTATGGAAATATATATTATAGCAGATATGACTTCTCGAAACCTCAATAAATTTTGTCAGATTTTATACTTGCGCTAAGATATTCATTATGATACCCGATTCAATTAAAAGAGAGGAATTTTTAAGTATATTGGGGTTATTATCTTAGGTAATAGGGCAATTGATGATGTTGTCACACCGATTAGTGTAGGGTGAAAGAAGTGGAGGCTTGCATCCAGATTATTGTGTGATAAGAAGGTGGCACCTAAATTTAAAGACAAGTTCTACAGAGTGGTGGTTAGACCAAATATATTGTATGGGTGTAAGTATTGGATAGTCAAGAGCTCCAACATTTAGAAGATGAATGTTCTGCAAATGAGGATGTTCAAATAGACGTGTGTGCTTACTAGGAAAGATAGGATTATAAATGAAGATATCAGAAAGCGACTTCAATGGAGGATAAGATGTGGTAAGCAATACTACGATGATTCAGGTATGTGAAGAAAAGATATACAAATTACCCAGGAGGTGTAAGAAATTGATTATGGATGATTTCAGGAGAGGTAAATGCAAACTAAAGAAGTAAAGAGAGTGGTATCAGACAGGGCACGGTGAACCTTTAGCTTATGGTGGACATGTTCTTTAATAGGAGGATATGGATGACAAGGATGAAGATAGAAGGCTACTAGGTAGTTGAGTGTTGTCTCAATTACCCTTTCATACTAGTAGCTGTAGTAGTAATGTTGAAGTTTCTTGTTCTTCAATTTTTGTAATTATTTTATTTTTTTGTACTTCGTTTTGTTGGACTCGATAGTCTTTCTCTTTGGTACGGTGCACATGCCTGGGCCTTTTACTAGTTGGACTAGATGCTTGGGCGACATACAATAATTACTTTTCAGACGCATCTCTAGCTCAACTGAGTATTTACAGAGAATATATCACACATATATGTAAATATAAGTAAATCATTGTAAATCTTCTAGCTTAGGTAAAATATTTTATTATGTATCTTTTAAGTTAGAATTTTTTTTCTATAAGGTAGGTAAAGCTTTTCTCCACCGAGAAAGATCAATTAGGTCTCTTCTACATAGTAAAGTAGGTATTTTCTACTTATATAAATAGGACACATTGTATATTATTTTTTTCAACCATCAAAATATAGGAAGAAACTGATTCTTCCTCATATTCATGCTTTAAAATTCTGCAAGATATCAGAGCAGGCTTGAAATTTCCATTCAATCATCATATTTTTTCTTTATTCCTGAATAATTTTTATTACTATGTCAACAGTTTCTCAGATTTATTATTCAGTGGCAGAAACCACCCCTGTTGTTAATGCAACTACTTTTTCTAGATCTTCTATAACCAATCACCTGTATTATCTTTATTCCTAGGATTATCCAGGTATTAATCTTGTCTCTTTTGTATTTGATGTGAAGGGTTATGGAGGTTGAAAGAGAGTTGTTATAATAACTTTTTCAGTTAAAATAAATCGAGATTTGCAAATGGATCCTTGACTATTCCATCTTGAACTAGAGTTATAAAAGACATGGACTCATTGTAATGACATGATCTTGTCTTGGATACTCAATTTCCTTTCTAAGGAGATAGTTAGGAGTGTCTTGTACTCAAGAAGTGCAAAAGACCTGTGCAAAGACCTAGAGGAAAGGTTTCGTCAAACTAATGGAGCCAAACTATTTCAACGTAAAAAAAAATTAGGTTCTATAACTCAATAAAACACACGTATTTCAACTTATTTCACAAAATTAAAAAATTTATGAAATGAGCGAGATGCGTTGAATGTCTTTTCTACTTGTGTATGTACATATGAGTGTGATGCTAAAGATAAAGGACACAAAGCACATCAAGATGAAAGGCTATTACAATTCCTAATGGGGTTGAATAATGTCTTTATTGGGGTTAGAAGCAACATTCTTCTTGTATTCTCCTTTACCCTCTATAGGATAGACCTACTCTCTTGTGGTGCAAGATGAGAAACAGAGGGAATTACATGCCACACTTGTCTATCCAGGTGACTCTGCATCATTTATTGCAACAAATACTCTCGCAGGTAGAAAGCTAATGAATACAAGGGACAAAAATATTTTCTAATCCCAAGAAAGTTGATTTAGTGGTTACTTATTCTAAAAAATCAGGGTATCATATTGATAAATGTTATAGAAAATTCATGGATTCCCACTCAATTTTAAATTTATAAAATCAAAGAAGCTTTAGGAAAGTGCACAAGAAAATGATGCTTTTGATTCAACTGATGAGCACGCAAAAGTCAAGTCTTTAAGCCAGAAAATTATTAGACAATTTCTACAACTTTTTCAGCAATGCAAAATTGTTCAACAAAATGAAGGTGCATCTAAGGCTATTGTTAACATGAGTTGTGCTGGTATATCTCTAATTTTTAAATCATATACTTATTTATTAACATTGACAATGATTCTTAGATATTATACAATGGAGAAACTCAACATATGACTTACCATAATGCTTCTATTATCCACTTTAAATCCTTACCTAAACCGTGTATGGTCAATCTTTCAAATTTCTATAAAGTAAAGTGACTCACTCTGGATCAATTTTAATTTTACCAAATATGGTGTTGCACAATGTGTTGTATATACCTTCCTTTAAGTTTAATTTTATATCTATGCGTAAATTATGTAGGCAACTCAATCAATATCTATTATTCACTTCTCACTCTTATTTTATACTGTAGGGACCTTCACTGAAGAGCCCTTGGGAAATTAGTAAGAAACAAGGAGGACTCTATGTACTCAAATCAATCCAATCAGAAAATTCAGTCAGGAAGAGTTTTAAATTTACTTTAGTCTTTAGTTTCTGTTTTAAGAATTCTAGTTCTAATCTAGTTTTTGATTCATTTTTTAATTTCTCTGATTCAACTGTGAAAGAAAAGTAATGGCATTATCGATTAGACCACATGCCTTTGAGCAATATGAAGATTATTTCATTTAATTCTATATCTTCTTGTCAACATTCTTTCGTTCCTTGCATTATTTTTCTTATGACAAGACAATCCAAACTCCCTTTTTCCATAAGTCACATCTCTACTAAAAGAATTTTTGATCTAATACATGTTGATATTTGGAGATCATACAAAACTCAAATCCCATAATGAACAAATCTAATACTTTCATAATACTTAACTCTTTTTTAATAATGGTAGAAAGACAATTTAAAATCAAGGTTAAAATACTAAGGTTTGATAATGCATTCGAGTTGGGAAGTGGGATTGTTTAATCAAAACTTTTATTTCACAAGGAATTCAACATCAAACTTCTTGTGAATCCACTCCACAACAAAATGAAATCGTGGAAACAAGGCATAATCAACTATTGGAAAATTCTAAAGCCATTTTATACCAATCACACCTGTTAAATATTGAGGTGAATGTCTGTTAACAATAACTTATCTAATTAATTAGTTTTCCTCCAGAGTCTTACACAATAAAACACCCTATGATATTTTGCTCAAGACTAAAGAAAACTGTAGTAATCTTAAATGTTTTGGATATTGGTGTTTTGATTTTACTTTACCCTCTCATAGAATCAAATCCAAAGATTGCACCTTGCGTGTTCCTAGGTTATCCAACGAAAAGAAAGACAATAAAGTTTTTAAATCTTCATACCTCAAAAATTTCTATTTCAAGAGATGTGATTTTCTACGAATAATATTTTTCTTTTACATCATTTAATTTAGATAATCCCTCATATTTTCCTTCTGAAAATCAGAATGCTCAGTTCACTAAATTTCTCGATCTGTTGGACACTAACCACAATTTAATGAGACTTGGTGCCTCCTCAAAGTATGTTCTACCCCTTGATGAAACATCTACTAATATCCCTTATGTTCTATCTGATGTTACTTTCACTCTTACACCTACTAATCCTGAAGTTCAATCTAATACGCTTAATAAAGTATCTATCTCCTCTGTTTCTGTTTTGAGTACTTCACTCAAAAAACACAAACTTCTTTCATATCTCCCCGACTATATTTGTAATTCTATTTATCTAGCTGATGTTAGCCCACATTATTTTCTTAGTCCAATTACTCTAGTATCCTGTACTGTAGAAAGCCTTTCATCTACAAATAAAAATATGTTAAATTCACTATCTACTATAAAAGAGCTCATTAATTATAAGAAAGCTACTTCATACAAGGGATGACAGACTACGAATATTGAACTTCATGCACTAGAACTAAATAAAACTTAGAATGTTGTTCAACTACCTCCATGTAAAAAGGCTTTACCTTGTAAGTAGGTATACAAGGTGAAACAACGTAGTGATGGAAGTGCAGAAATATTGAAAGCTAGGTTAGTTATAAGGGGTGATATTCAGAGAGAAGGAATCAATTTCAATGAGACATTTTCAAAGATGGTAAAGATGACTACTATTAAATGTCTTTTGACTACAATGATTAAGAATGGATAGAGACTTTATTAATTAGATGTTAACAATTCTTTCTTAAATGGTAACCTAGATGAGGAAGTATACATAAGGTTCCCACCTGGTACATAACCACCCTCATCATCTCATGTCTGGAAGCTTAAGAAATTTATTTATGAACTTCGTCAAGATTCTAGAAAATGATATTTAAAGTTGATATATGCACTCAATTTCAAGGGTTTACTCATTATTTTAATGATTACTCTTTGTTAATTAAGAAATTTAACTCAGCTATTTTTATTCTTGCATTCTATGTAGATGATCTTGTATTAACCAAGAATGACACCACACAGTTGAACTCCTTAAAATAGTTTCTACATAGGAAATTTTGAATCAAAGATTTTGGTACATTACACTTTTTCTTGGGCATTGAGGTATTATGAGAACCTTAAGGTTTGAACCTCTCTCAAAAGAAGATCACACTCAATTTGTTAAATAAATTGATGTTACTCACATGTATCTTGTATCTTCTCCCCTCGACTCTATAGTCAAGCTAAGAGTGAACGAAGGTGCTCGTCTTCGGTCCTATTTTGTATAGGCATATTCTTAGAAAGACAACTTATCTCACTCATATGAGACCTTGCCTTCATAGTTCAACATTTAAACCAATACATGTAGTACCCTCGTTAGCCTCATCTATCTGCAGCCTTGTAAGTGCGTTGATAGCTATCTAAGGATCCTGGATTGGGTTTTTTCATCAATAGTTCTTCTTTATTTTAGTTGCTGGTCTTTAGCGACTTTGATTGGGATATGCATCCGAATTTGAGGAAATCTGTTAGTGAGTTCTATATTTCTCTTTGAGGATCTCCAATTTCTTACAAATCAAAGAAGCAACCATTAATTTTTCTTAGTTCAGCTGAATTGAAATATCATTTTATGATAAAGGTAGTGGCTGATCTTACCTGATTAATCCACCTTTTTCAAGATTTATCCTTCAATACTATTAAATTTTCCTCTCCATTCCAATAGACAAACAACCATCAACATTATGAAGAGCCCTGTCTTTATGAGAGGACAAAGCATGTCGAAATTGACTACCATTTTATTTGACAGAATTTTTTTATGATCTGATTTCACTCTCTTTTGTTTGTTCTTTCTCTCAGCTAGCCGATCTATTCACCAAACCACTCATTGGATCTTTTCATCATACTATCTTGGGCCAACTGGGGTTTCTCTCTCTACCTTGAAGAGGGGTGTTTGACTTAAAAATTTTTGGCCTTGGTTTGTATTAGCAGTGTGGGACCCTCTATTTCTCACCTCTTCTTTACGAATAATCTTACCCTTTTTGCTAAAGCAGATACAACATCTTGCAACACCATCATTCGGACCCTCAATAGTTTAGCACCCATTTTGGGCAAAAGATTAACCTTATCAAGTCCAAGGTTATCTTCTCCAACAACTGTAGCCCTGCCACTCAAACTGACCTCTCCTCCATCCTGGGTATCAAGACTAGTGCATCCTTTGGGAAATATCTTGGCTTTACAATATTTCATGAACCTCCTAAACTTTCTAACTTCCAATTTCTCCTTGATAATATGCACACCAGACAGACTGGTTGAAAGACCAAATTTCTCAACATGGCTGGGAGGGTCACTCTTACTAAAGCTTGTATGAGTAATATTCCCAACCATGTCATGCAATTCATCCTCCTTCCCAACAAAGTTCATAAGCTTATTGATAGAACTCAAAGGAACTTTATTTAGGGAACAGCCGATGCTTAAAAAAGGATGCATATGATAAACTAGGACACTGTCACCCTTCCTAAACATCAAGGTGGTTTTGGTATGCAAACTTCCAAACTCAAAAATGATACTCTTCTTTGCAACCTTGCTTGGATATTTCACTTCACTCCTTCCTCTCTATGGGTCCAGCTTTTGACCCAAAAATACCATACCACACCCCATATAACCTCCTCTACCTCTTCCCCTATCTGGAGAAACATCCAAAAAGGGTGGTCCCTTTGTAAATATGTTATTAACTAGTCTATTTATGATGGCAGAAAGATTGATATATGGAATGATCGCTGGGTCCTTTCCCTACCCCTCTCTCTTTTCTCATCCAAGGTCCCCTCTCTGGTCCTCCCTCTCCTCCAAAGCTTGCTTCCCACTTGCATAATAGGGTTCTAAACTTAGACACTCCCCCCTTCCCTATTCTTGGTTATCTGGAAGCCAGAATAAATCACACCTTACTCATAGATCCCACAACCAACTCTGACTCTCCCCATTGGATGCTTTCTAGGAATGGCTCCTTCTCTTGTGGGACTGCCTACAAATATCTATATATAAATACAAATGGTGATACTACATATGTTCTCCATCGAAATAGGATTTGGAAATCCAAAATTTCCAGCAAACTCAAATTCTTTCTTTGGCTATAATACCACAATAGCCTTCCCACTAGAGCCACTCTATCTTATAGGGGTATTAACATCCGTACCTCCTTCCCAACTTGTTCACACCTAGTGGAAAATATCTACCATCTCTTCTTTGGTTGTATCAATGCCTCCTCTCTCTGGTTAACCCTCTTCCAACAGTACAAGGGTGACATTCCTATCTCCTTTGACTTTTTTAACCCATCTAATTGGGTCAGTACTACTAATTTTCTCCAACATTCCTACTTTGAAAACTCCATATCATGGTCCACTTTACTCTCCTTTTGTCTTTGGACCATTTGGAAAATAAGGAACTCAAATCTGTTTGATAATAATTTTTCTATTCCCTTCTTTACCCAAGCTTACGTAGAAGCTTCAGAATTTTCTCACCTCATCCATAATCTTTACCCCACTACTCGTATTCCTGTCCTCCTCTCTTGGAGCCCCATTATAGAAGTATTTTTCAGCTCAATATAGACGAGTCCAGCTTGGGCAACCCTGGTAAGGAAGGGACTGGTGGGATTATTAGGAATTTCAATGGGGATTGGGTTGTGCGCTTCTTCCAGCACTTTACCCATGCTACCAATAATCTGATGGAGCTCTTAGCTCTCATCCAAGGCCTCAAGATAGTGCTGGAGCATCAATTATTACCCATTCAAATTAACAATGACTCAAAAAATATTATATTGATGCTTGAACAAGGGAATCTTATATATAACCCCTTTCTTCTTGAATTTAGATAGCTGCTAGACAAGTTGGGATCACCACCAGTCCACCACTACTATAGAGAGTAGAACATGGTTGCTGATGCTTTGGCTAAACATGGAGTAAAAATAGAAAGTCTGGAAAACTGCAGTGTTCCCCCCTTTTGTAAGCCGATTTGTTTGGAAAGATATTGAAGGAACTACATATATGAGAATGATCCTAATACCTTCTCCTAGGCATAGCCCAACTATTTTTGTTTTAGAGCATGACTAGGATATATCTCTGTAAATACTAACTTTTTATGTTTAATGCATCTCCTGTTAACCAAAAGAAATTTTCAACAGAAAACATAAAATCATATGCTACAATATAAAATAATGTTCCATCCGTATTGTTTCATGTAAGACACTTTCTTTTTAGTTTGTCCTAAAAACAATTATCACCTTATTCTAAGTAAAAATAATTTACTTTAAGATTCTCCTTTTACCCTTAATTTAATGATTTACAACTATATAAATATCTAAGAATTATTTGACACTTTAAATTTTGAATGTCTTCTTTCTATTCTTAATATCATGTCAAGTCAAATGGTGCCACATAAAATATGAGATGTAGAGAGTAGTAAAATCCAATTTTCGTGAGCTTTCAAGGGCATTACAAATATTTTATTAAGGGAAGAGGGTCAAATTTACTCATCTACTTTAAAAATTGGCTAAATATATCATTCGTCATACTTTAAGGTTAAATTATTCTTGTTGTCATGCTTTGGGTCCAAATTTACCCTTCTACTTTGGAAAATTAGCTAAATATACACTTCGCCATACTTTGAGATCAAATTTATCTTCAATGTCAAACTTTGGGATCAAATTTACCCTCGTTATTAAGAATTTTTTTACATGTATCCTTTTTTTAATAGAAAGGTTCAAACCAACGTTAAATGACTTATTTTTTAAAAATAAAATACACCCTAATCTAACTCTTTCTATCCGATCCACAAAAAATATATTAATAAATATACCCCTCCCTCAATTCCATTAGTCGAATTTTTCAAGGACAGATATACTTTTCTTTCAATATGCATTACTGGTAGGTTGTTTACAAATGAACAAAATGTAAAATGAAATGGAATAACATAGAAACATGAAACTAGAGAAAATTCCCATTACAAACTCAACTCTTGTTCCAGTTTTGTTCAAATTTTAAAATTTGGTATGCAATTCTATGTGCATTTAGATTCTTAGATCAATGGATAGGTTTTTTGAGCAAACGACATGATGAAAAATTTGTTTAGATCCAAATTATATATAAATACATAAGAATGAAAAGATGTCATGATTGGTACATACGGAAACATCGTAACTCAATCATCCAGAAATTATTCTGTGTGCCTAATCTGTTCTACTTGATCGTTAAGTGCCATTTTTCATGAGCTCTGCCCTGATGCACATCCATGAACTGAGGAAGGGGTATATTTATTTGTGTTTGCACTGATATAGATCCATTTTCATGAGCTATACACTAATAAATATGTAGCGGCTTTATCTCATTGAAAAAATTTGACCTACAGAACTGATGGAAATATATTTATTTGTGTGTTTTTTGTGGCCTGAATCAGGAGAGTTAGAATAATGTGTGTTTTATTTTTTAAAATAGGACATTTGATGTTGACTTGAAATTTTCTATTAAAAAGAGGGTACATGTAAAAAGCTTCTTAACAACTAGGATAAATTTGACCCTAAAGTATGACATCAAGGGTAAATTTGGCTTCAAAGATGAAGGGTATATTTAACTAATTTTTCAAAATAGAAGGGTAAATTTGACCTCAAAGTATGACAACGAGAATAAATTTGACTCCAAAGTATGTCGAAGTGTATATTTAATTAACTTTTTTAAAATAGAGGAATAGATTTGCCCCTTTTTCCATATTTTTAATAGCTTTCACATACCAACTTTGATGCATAATTTTATTTTTGAAGGATGCTCTCGCGGAAACAATGAGATCATCAACATTCAACATGAAACACCAAACACTAAAAAACTTGAAAAATAGTACTAACTTCTTATTTATGTTTGAACCAAGACATAATTGGTTTATTGGAATTTAGAAAGAGGAACGAGTAAATTTGAGCTTTGCTAAATGGGGAAAAATGAGCTTAGGTGCTCAACTTTTCAATCAATTGAAAATGAATAAAGTTCCTCTTCCGTGCTTTATTGCTTGATTCTTCTATGAAGATATAGTTGTTTTGGCTATTTTAATCGAGCATTGGTCAGTTGAAAATGCCTCTAAAAGGAAAAAAACTGAAGTGGAAGAGTTAGAATCAGATTTGGAGATCATAAAGGTGATAAATAGATATGTCGATAAGTATAGTGATGACGTTGCTGAGTGTAGTGGTAGTGATGATAGTGAAAGAAGTGAGGGTAGTGAAAAATAGTGTTGATAGAGATAATGATCCCTTGTCCATGCCATTTTTTCAACGTACATTTTCGTGGAGCGGTATTATAATACCCCGCATGTTTCTAAGCTAGGAAGTGAATAAGTGTTCCTACGTACGAAATCTCCTATCCTGTGATTCATACTTGAGTACATGACTTACCATGAATATCCTAGTGATAGGATAGCTTATGATGCATTAAGCATGTTCATATGAGTCACTTAAGGTAATACAAGCTAAGAGTTTTTGAACACATCAAGTTTTAGTGTTCGATTTTTCAAGGGTCATCTTTCAACGAGTATAACTCAATGTTAATGTGGTAGTTTGGCTGATTTAGACCTACCAAATTGTAGAGAATCAAATTAGATTTCCAGCGACACCAATTTCGCCTTAATCCAATACCCGAGTGAAAAGTTATGCCCATTTTCGTGAGAGACAGTAAGCATAGGTGATTGGTTAGGCGCCGCCCAACCCAAGCATAGGCGATCACTTGGGCGCCGCCTAAGTCAATTCCAGGTGTCAAAAACACTCTGTTTTGAGTTATTTTAAAGGTAATTAAGTCTTTAAATACTCCTTACATGTTTCTAAACTTAACCCTACGAAATATATAGCTTCTAAACATATTACAACCCTATTTTCATCTCAGAGCTCATCATCCAAGAGCACTAAAGGAGAAAAACAACTAGGGTTGCATAATTAAGCTTGAAGATCCAATTTCAAGGAAATTCCTCCATCAATCATCAAGAATCTTCCTTCTAATGTATGCGTAGTGTTCATCCACGGATTCTTTTCGCCCATGGAGTTCAAGAATCAATATTTAAAATACAAAAGCTTGGTTGATTGTGGTGATATGATCATACCCATGTTGATGCTTGTTTGTTTTGCTATACAATAGTATGTGTGAGTTGATTTATAGATCCCTTTCATCCATAAAGCTCAAAAACCCTATTTTTCATTATAAAGTATAATTTCTATATTATTGGGTGTTGATGATCATGTTGTTGATATTGGGTGATTCCCAAGATGGAATCTTTATATGTTTTTATGAATTCATGATATCATATGAGTTGGAAACATATAAATTTGGTTGTTCATGATGTATAATTTGATGATTTCACCTATGCTTAAGATGTGCATGTAAGGTGTTTGATAAAATGCCTAAGAAACTAGAAATCATGCAATATAGCTAAATTGTGACTAAGTGAAGGATTCATGATATGCCATTACGTTCCAATGACTTCTATGTTGATAATGTGCCTTGTAAATGTTGTTGGAATACTCATGAACTATTCTTATGAGATTATGCTATGTTTACTTATAAATCCTACTTATGAACAAGATGTATGATAACCATGCAATCCACATGAACGTCCATGCTATTGGTATGTGTTGCCAATATGATTATACAATGAACATGATATTAAGATTTGTGCAAGTACTTCCATGTGATATGAAATCCTTTCCATGCAATACATTGTTGATAACTATGGTTAGTATGAGATCCCTACTTATGATATTATAAATTATGAACTCTACTCTTATGATCAAGTCAGTTATGTGTGTCAGTTTCCTTCCATCGAGTCCTGGGGGTACTTGTACCCAAAAACTATAGCTGTGTGCCTAGATCCATGTCATGTTTCACGATATCCAAACTCAAGCTATGATTCCATAGACTTCAGTCAGTCATGTTACTCAGGAAAACCTCATGATCTTAGTCAGTTGTCAGATATCAGTAACATTCCGCCAGTCAACGAAATTCAGTAAGATTAAGTCATGCACAGTTAGTTATTCATGTCCAGTCCCTCCAGATGGGAGTAGAGGTTAGCACCGAGTGAACCCAAGGATGGGAACTCACCCGCCAGTTTAGGGTGTGATTCTTAGTAGTCATCCTTGTGTTCCAGAACTATGTAGTCAGCGTAGGTTGAGATATCTTAACCCGTCAGATTAGGGTTGATGAGGTGGCTTAACCCGTCAGTTTAGGGTTCCCACCGTTCTCATTGAGTATCCGCCAGATAAGGGTCACTCACAGCCTGTCCTTACCTGTGGCACAGTATTGACACCCCTCTAGTCGGGGCAGAGATTGGACCCCAGCTTAGCCATAACGACATACATGGGGCAAGTCGGTTAAACACTACTTCCCATAGTTTTAGTATCAGTCGCAGTAAAAGAACTCAGGGCGTTCTTCAGATTTTAGTATATACAGGACTGTGAGATACAGTCGTCCATGCTATCAGTTTCAGTATCAGTCATAACGGTTATCAGTAAACCATATTAGCTTACAGTCATGCTATCACGTATTCACGGTCCTAGTTTCTATATATGTGTGTTTGCACTCCAACTTTCATATTAGTTAGTCAGTGTTGTTCATGCATAAAACCCTTTATGTTCAGCCTACCTTCCTCGTATACTCAGTACTCTAGTTGTACTGACGCATTTGCACTGTGGTGCTTTTTTTCATATTACACCATAGGTTCTGAGACACGAGCTCCATCCCAGCAGTAGCGGTAGCATTCCAGTCGCAGAGACACAGTGAGTCCTCATTGATTCGAGGATAATATGATTTGATTCATTTATTTATTTCTTCAGTTCAATTTTACAGAGTTAGTTGGAGACATGTTCCTTCAACTCCTTATTCGGACAGGTTAGAGGCTTTCAGATTTATGTTCAGATTTACGTTCAGATTGAGTTGTTTTGGCTATTTTCACCCACATGATTGTATTCAGTTGAACCTTATGGCCTTACAATTCTATGTATTCCGTATTATTATATCATGATTTGCAGTATACTGGTATAGATATCAGTCATGGGTTAGTTTGTGGTTCCTCGGGGTTATGAGCACCATGTAGCATTCCGGTTCGGCAAATCGGGGCGTTAAAAACTTAGTATCAGAGCCTAAGGTTCAATAGATTCCTAGGAAGTCTTAAAGCTGCATCTAGTAGAGTCTTGTACATGGATGTGTTACGCGCCACATTTATGTGCGGGAAACTATAAGATGTTTTAGGAATAGTCCCCTTTCTTCATTATTCATGTCATGCTAGTGAGCATAATCACAAGTTAAACTCTTCAGTCCCTGCAGGATCAGGAAAATCCTCCTGATGTCGTTACTGGTACGTTACAGATTTTCCATGTTCATGTTTATGCTTTTCTAGAACCAGGTGCATATTTGTCTTTTGTTACTCTATACATAGTAGGAGATTTCAGAATCAGTCCCAAAGTCCTAGCAGAGACCTTCTCAGTCTCTACCCCAGTGGGTAAAACCATCATAGCCCGACGGGTATACAGGAACTGCCTGGTTATGATATCTCAGAAATCAACATCAGCAGATTTAGTGGATTTAGAGATAACTGATTTTGATGTCATTCTTAGCATGAATTAGCTTTATTCCTGCTATGCCACATTCGACTGCAGAAACAGGATAGTTCAGTTTCAGTTCTCGAATGAGCCCACCCTAGAGTGGAAGGGTAGCATTTCAGCATTCAGAGGTTAACTTGTTTCCTACCTTTAGGCAAGGAAAATGATTTCTAAGGGGTGTGTGTATCATCTCGTGCATGTTAAAGATTCCAGTTCTGAATATCCCAGCCTCGAAACAGTCCCTGTTGTTAATGAATACTCAGATGTCTTTCTCGAAGATCTTCTAGGTATTCCTCCCAAAAGGGAAATAGACTTCGGCATAGACCTTCTTCTAGATACTCAATCTATTTCTATTCTGCCATACAGAATGGCACCACCATAACTCAAGGAACTAAAAGATCAATTAAAGGATCTCTTAGATAAGGGATTCATCAGACCCAGTGTTTCCCCATGGGGTGCGCCAGTATTATTCGTGCGCAAGAAAGATGGTTCTCTCAGGATGTGTATTGATTACCGTCAACTCAACAAGGTTACGGTCAAGAACAGATATCCTCTCCCCAGGATTGATGATCTATTCGACCAACTTCAGGGTGCCATTTACTTCTCCAAGATAGACCTCAGATCAGGCTATCATCAGCTCAGAGTTAGAGAATGTGACATTTCGAAGACAGCTTTCCATACTCGGTATGGTCACTTCAAATTTTTAGTCATGTCATTTGGTCTTACCAATTCCCCTGTAGCTTTTATGGATTTGATGAACCGTGTGTTCAGGCAATACTTGGACATGCTTGTCATAGTCTTCATAGATGATATTTTGGTCTATTCTCGCACAGAGCGTGATCATGCAGACCATCTCAGGATTGTTCTTCAGACTCTCAGGGATCACCAATTTTTACTAAGTTCAGTAAGTGCAAATTTTGGCTAAGATCAGTAGCATTCGTTGGCCATATTATTTTCGATGATGGAATTAGAGTAGATCCTCAGAAAATCGAGGCAGTAAAAAACTGGCCCAGACCTGTATCTTCGTTAGATATTAGGAGTTTCTTGGGTTTGGCTGGCTATTACAGACGGTTTGTCGAGGGGTTTTCTTGTATTGCGTCTCTCATATCCAAATTGACTCAGAAGAAGATTAAGTTTCAGTGGTCAGATTCATGCGAGAAGAGCTTTCAAGAGTTGAAGACTCGACTCACCTCCGCTCCAGTTCTAGCTATTTCAGATGGTTCAGATGGTTTTATGGTATATTATGATGCATCCAGAGTGTGTTTAGGTTGTGTCCTCATGCAGCATGGTAAGGTCATAGCCTACGCCTCCAGACAGTTAAAGCCACATGAGAAGACTTATCCTACTTATGATCTTGAGTTAGCAGCAGTAGTCTTTGCCTTGAAGATTTGGAGGCATTATCTCTATGGAGTTCATGTAGATGTCTTCACAGACCATAAAAGCCTCCAATATGTCTTTCCCCAGAAATATCTCAATCTTCGCCAGAGAAGGTGGTTAGAGCTCTTGAAGGATTATGACATGAGTGTTCTTTATCATCCGAGCAAGGCCAATGTTGGGGCCGACGCTCTCAGTCGACTCTCTATGGGTAGTATTTCTCACATTGAGGACAGTAAGAAAAAGATGGCTTAGGAGATCCATCATCTTACCAGACTAGATTTCGCTTAGTCGATTCTTCAGAGGGTGGTGTATGTGTTCATAGTAGTTCAGAGTCATCTCTAGTTTTCGAGGTGAAGGAGAAATAAGACAGGGATCCTAGCCTTGTCAAGCTCAAAGAGTCAGTTCAGAATCAGAAAGTTGAGGTTTTCTCCCTAGGTGGAGATGGTGTTCTTTGTTGTCAGGGTCGTCTATGTGTTCTAGGTGTAGATGAATTGAGGCAGCAAATTTTTGTAGAAGCGCATGGTGCACGATAATCTATTCATCCAGGGGCCACTAAGATGTACCGCGACATGGGGGAGATCTATTGGTGGAGTAGGATGAAGAGAGATATTGCAGAGTTTATAGCTAAGTGCTCTACATATCAGCAGGTTAAGATAGAGCATAAAAAACCTAGTGGTTCCATACAAGAGTTCACCATTCCTACTTGGAAGTGGGAAGAAGTTAACATGGACTTCATGATGGGTTTGCCTAGAACTCGTCATTAGCATGATTTAGTTTGGGTCATTATAGATAGAATGACCAAGTCAACTCATTTCTTTCCTGTTTGTACTTCTTATTCCGCTGAGGATTATGCCAAACTCTATATCAGAGAGTTAGTCAGATTACACAGTGTTCCAATATCTATCATCTCAGACAGAGGTACCCAGTTCACTTCTCACTTTTGGAAAGCATTCCAAAAGGGTCTCGGTACCCAAGTCCATCTTGGCACAACGTTTTATCCTCAGACAGATGGTCAACCAGAGAGGACCATTCAGTTTCTTAAAGATATGCTAAGGGCATGTACAATTGACTTCAAGGGAAGTTAGGATGACCACTTGCCTTTGATTGAGTTTGCATACAACAATAGCTATCATTCTAATATTCAGATGGCTCCATTCGAAGCTCTCTATGGTAGGAGATGTAGATCTCCGATTGGTTGGTTCGAAGTTAGTGAGGCCTCAGTCATAGGTCCTGACTTAGTATTTGACACCTTAGAGAAAGTTTAGTTGATCAGAGAGAGACTCCGGGCTGCTCAGAGCTGACAGAATTCCTATCCAGATATTCATAGAAAGGATCTCGAGTTTGAGGTCAATGACTATGTCTATCTTAAGATCTCTCCCATGAAGAGAGTGGAGAGGTTCGTCAAGAAAGGGAAACTCGGTACCCGGTATGTCGGTCCCTTCAAAATTCTTTGTCGCTTCGGCAAGGTAGCTTATGAGCTTGAGTTGCCTTCAGATATAGCCTCAGTCCATCCAGTCTTCCATGTCTCTTTGCTAAAGAAGTGCATAGGTGACCCAACAGTTGTTGTCCCTATTCAGAGCATCGACATTCAGAACAACCTCTCTTATGAAGATATTCCAGTTGAAATCTTAGATTATCAGACTCATAGATTGAGGAGCAAAGAAATCCCTCTAGTCAAGGTTCTTTGGCAAAATCAGTCTCATGAGGGAGCTACTTGGGAAGCAGAAGCAGATATGCATACCAAGTATCCTCACCTCTTCTACGCCAATTTAGATCAAGCTCAAGGTAACAGTTCTCCTTAATCTTATTCAGTTCACGTTCATGTTTCCAGTATAAACTTGGTACCTATTAACCATTTCATACTCAGTTATGCATTCATGTGTCAGTTACCTATGCATCAGATATGCACGAGTTCAGTATGTTTAGCATGTCAGTCATGAGATCAAGTTTCAGTTCTTCATGTTCAGTTGAGGTTCTATTGTCTTGTATCCCTTCTCAGTAAATTCTCATTTGAGGATGAATATTCCCAAGAGGGAGATATTGTAATACCTTGCATGTTTCTAAGCTAGGAAGTGACTAAGTATTCCTACGTATGAAATCTCCTATCTGTAATTCATACTTGAGTACATGACTTACCATGAATATCCTAGTGATAGGATAGCTTATGATGCATTAATCATGTTCATATGAGTCACTTAAGGTAATACAAGCTAAGAGTTTTTGAATCCATCAAGTTTTAGTGTTCGATTTTGCAAGTGTCATCTTTGAACGAGTATAACTCGATGTTAATATGGTAGTTTGGATGATTTAGACCCACCAAATTGTAGAGAATCGAATTATCTTTCCAACGATACCAATTTCACCTTAATCCAATACCCGAGCAAAAAGTTATACCCATTTTTGTGAGAGACAGTAAGCATAGGCGATTGGTTAGGCTCCGCCCAACCCAAGCATAGGCGATTGGTTAAGAGCCGCCCAATCCAAGCATAGGAGATCACTTGGGCACCGCCTAAGTAAATCCTAGGTGTCAAAAACACTCCGTTTTGAGTTATTTTAAAGGTAGTTAAGTCTTTAAATACTCCTTACACGTCCCTAAACTTAACCCTACGAAATATATAGCTTCTAAACATATTACAACCCTATTTTCATCTCAAAGCTCATCATCCAAGAGCACTAAAGGAGAAAAACAACTAGG